>NC_031967.2:80709721-80818899 GCF_001858045.2 Oreochromis niloticus | reverse complement strand
ACCATGAACCGATACTAATGTAGCCCGGATGGGAATTTGGTAGTAGATAATCATAATTCCCATGGACTTGAACGCCACATAAGGTGTTCACAGTTCACAGAAGAGAACGGCATGGAGAGATGCACGAGGTTAGCTGAACCAAAGTGAGAGACTCGGCTAGTTTTACTGAGGTTAACTAGCACAAAAGAGTGTGTGACTAGAAAGCTAACCGTGTGAGAGCTTCGCAACAGAGTGTGGGTGAAGTGACTTTTTGTTTCAACGGTCGCACCACCGTGGAAAACTGTGTTTCCAGCCATGACCGCCGAGGCTAAAGGCTAGCCCGGACTGCTTGGTTGCGCCACGGAGGCGGGACTGTCGGAGAGCTGGACAGTGACTGGCTAACGCGCTGTAGCAGAGACAGCATCGGGTCCGCAGGGAGTGGATTTAGTGTGGGACTGGTGAACGGCGACCTACCGAGCAACGGAACTGTAAGTCAGACTTTTGTGCTCTTACTGGGGAGAAGAGGATTTTCTCCATCGTCCGGCGTGAGCAGCAAACAGGCCTGCAACAAGTGTGAATGTGAGTGGGTGTGGGGCCCATGTGTGAATATTGTATGTTTAGTGGATTTATATAACGTGTTTTGGAGTGTATATTAGTGAGTCACTTACCAAAAGGTGATAACATAAGTTGGGTTGTTTAATATAATTTGAAAGGGAATTATTTCATTTATACAGTGTATTTCATTTGGTTAAGGAATTGGAATATCATTTGAGTTTAAAAAAGGGATGTGTTGTACAGTATTTGTCTCTGCCCTTACGTTCAGTAAACGTTTCGTTTGTGTTAAAGAGTTGTCTGGGGTCGTTTCTTTACTACTGGTTAAGTTTAACTTGTGTGTGGTAGAAGTATCGGTTTTTGTACTCGGTATCGGCAAGTACTCAGATCCAAGTATCGGTATCGGATCGGTTTGAAAAAATTGGTATCGTTGCATCCCTACTGATAAGTATGCCCAATAATAAGGCTCCAGGTCCAGACGGCTTTCCTGCAGAATTCTACAAAGATTTCTGGACGATTCTAGCTCCAGTTTTTTTACAGAACATTGCTGGGGAGAAAAAGGGCAGACTTCCATCAAATATGAATTCTGCAAACATTAATCTCCTGCTAAAACCAGGCAAAGACCCTGTATATCCCTCAAGCTATCATCCAATATCCCTTATAAATGTAGACCTTAAAATAATACCCCCCCCCCCAAATTCATCCTGACCAAACTGGTTTCATAAAAGGTAGGCACTCATCAACAAATACACGTAGATTACTTAATTTGATAGACTACTCATTCAGTAAAAACATCGAAACTATAATATTTTCTTTAGATGCAGAAAAAGTGTTTGACAGAGTTAACTGGAAATTTCTATTTGCAACTTTACACAAATTTGGTTTTGGAACCTCGTTCATTAACTGGTTAAAAATATTATACAATTCCCCAACAGCTTGTGTCAAAACAAATGATCAAACATCCTCCAGCTTCTGTCTCCTGAGGGGCACCAGGCAAGGATGCCCACTCACCCCTTCACTGTTTGCAATTTTTATTGAACCAGTAGCAGCAGCAATTAGACAGAATACAGTAAAGGGCATAAAATGCAAGAACGTGGAACATAAAATCAGCCTTTATGTGGATGATGTGTTACTTTTTCTCCAAGACTCACAAACCAATCTCTCTGGGGTAACTGCTTTGATAAACTCTTTTGGAAGAATATCAGATTACTCAATTAACTGGTCAAAATCTACAGTCCTTCCGATTAATTGCTCCTTCCATAATTCTTCCTCTACACCACTGCAATCGGGAAATATAAAATATTTAGGTATTAATGTTTCTCCCAAGCTTGCAGATCTAACTAAATTAAACCATATCCCACTTTTAAAGAAAGTAGAAGGCGATCTGGCTAGATGGAAATGTCTACCCATATCACTCATGGGAAGGGTTACTGCTATAAAAATGATGGTCTTACCAAAAATAAATTACTTATTCTCAATGATCCCAACTAAACCGCCACAAGATTGGTTCAGATCTCTAGATTTATAATGTCCAAATTCCTTTGGAAAAATAAACCCCCACGTATAAGCTTAAAAACACTACAAAAGACCAAGGATAAAGGATTAGCACTACCTAACTTTCAGCACTACTTCTTAGCCAACAGGCTTCAATTTATCTCAGGATGGCTAAAACATACCTTCTTAGACGAACCTTGGCTAGATGTAGAACAAGCACTTTGCAATAACCTAGAGATTTCAGACCTACCATTTATCAGCTCAAACATCCAACGACATGAATGCTTCAAAAGCGTCAGCATCAGCTCTTCTCTGACAGCATGGTGGGAGTTTCTAAAATTGACGGAGTCTTCATTAATCCCATGCAAACGTACACCTATCTGGAACAACCCTGACATATTACAAAACAATAATATGATAAACTTTCCAGATTGGAGTGGTAAAGGAATCAAATATTTAGAACATATATTAGAAGGAACAGAATTTATTCCATTTGACAGAGTAGTTATACAATATGGGATCAACAAGAAAAGATTTTTAGAATATCAACAAATTAAATCCATAGTAAAAAAGAAATTTAAACCCGGTCAAGTTGAACTACAAACACCACCAAGTGTGGTACAATTTCTTACTCTTAAAACCCCAAAATTACTTTCCAAAATATACAGAATGCTTTCTAAAAAAGATGAATCAATATCACTTCCTATTGCAAAATGGGAAGCGGATTTATCAGTTAACTTAGACCACAACTTCTGGTCTCAGATATGCTTAAAAAACTTTCATTTAATTAGAAATCCCATTCTTCAATTAATTCAACACAAAATACTACATAGAGTGCACTATACAGGTCATCGGATGTTCAAGAGGGGCTATATGTCTAAAGTGTCTGAAATGTAACATTCCAACTTCCCCTTTAGTGTGTTTGCTGGGCAGCTTAGATAATGTCACTACAGAAAAGAATATAGCCCATATGGTTTTCACTGCCCTATGCATAGCCAAGAAAACAGTCCTCATGAACTGGAAAAATAAAAATAATTTTAATTCTAACCAATATAGAAATTATCTATTAGATTACATTAGTCTTGATACAGCCTCTGCCTCCACATCAAATCAATCGCTCTGGGCTCCTTTGATCAGCTCCATCACCTAGTGGGGGTGGGTTTGGTCCCACCTTCACTGTTGTGATTGGTGTGGGGGTAGGGACAGGCTTAGGGCGTCGGGGGGTTCCCCAGGAGCATCTTCCTTGGAGGGCTCAACCCGGGGTAGTGGTCATGGCCCATTAAGGGCTCTGTTGGCTCTTTGGTGACGGTTTCCTCGTGGCTGCGTGCAGCGGGGCTAGGGGAGGGTCTGTGCTGACGGACGTGGGTTACTGACCTGGTAGACTGGCTGCCCCAGGGTGGGTCCGGGACGGGTGTGGGGTTGTGGGAGTGCTCCGTCTCCGGGCTGGGGCCCTGGCTGGGCCTCGGGGGCTTGGGTCCTGGTTGGTGTGTTGTTGGGGTTGTGGGCGGGTGGGTGTGTGGGGGCCCAGCCCTGACGCAGGGTGCCGCCAGTGAATCGAGCCACCTGGGGGGCTCTTCGACTGGTGGGGGAGGTTTTTACATCTTGCAGGAGCTCTCCTCTCTTCAGGAACTCACTCTGCAGGAGGGGGAGATACAGGAGAGGTGGGGGAAGATCTCAGCCTGGGCGTCTATTGTCTCGTGTAGTCTGGAAGATGAGTGGATGACGGGGTGTGTGCAGTTTTCTCTGTGGTGGGGTCGGGTGGGCTGTCCCGGGCTCTGTGGGGCCAGGCAGTGCTGCTGTACTGGGCCCCGGTCCGGATGGGCCTGGGCCCCCTTTGCCTGGCGGGTTGCAGAGTATGGGGATGCCTACTGGGGTCAGCTGGGAAGCTGGCCCCAGGGAGGGGCCACTTGCCCTCCCTTCCTTCCCTCCCCATCTGCAGCTGCCTCCCTCTTCCCGCTCCACCACAATCACCCACACATGCAGGGCCTTGGGGTAAATGTGTGTCACCAGGGTGCAGGGGAGGCATCCCCCCCTCGTTCCCCTTCTGGCTGCCTGTGCCTCAATTTTATCTCACAACTTAGACATTCACATTACTCACATTCTCATAACACATACATATAGGATCTTGGGGATGGGCACGCTACACAGACTCCAAATTACCATCAGGGTGTACACCTCACCCCTAGCGTCGTTGCCCACCTCTCAATTTTAAATACACGTAGACATTGAGGGCTATCAGGAGGGGCTATGCGCTTACCTGCTGCTCTCTGGCAGGTAGCTCCATGCCCTCCTGGGTTTTAAAGGCACCTTAGAACACACATGCATCAACACTACATATGAGCGGGCGCAGGGACGTTTGGAGTCTTCCCACACCCCCGTTCTCTGCGGCCTGCTGGAGCGGGGGGGCTGCGAGGAGGAGTTGGCCGTCCGACTGGGGTCCGGAATGTGGGGCCTCCCTGCTGCTGTAGTGTCGGGGCGGTCTGCATCTCCCCACCCCAGGGAAAAGGGTAACACCACCTGGGTCTGGGTGCAGTTTCCCCCTCCAGGGGCAAGGGTACCTAGACCCGGGGCTTAGAGTATGCTTGGGGAGTGTGATTGTGTGTACACTGTCTCTTTATGTCTGTCTCCACGTTGGGTGAGTGTTGAGTAATTGCATATGAGAGCATGAGGGTGGGAATGGATATTTGTATCTGTGTGTGCCTGTATGTCTGTGTCCATATGTCAGGTCGGGTATCAGACGCCACCTCTCTGGGGACATCTCAGGCCCTCCAAGGTATGGAGGCCTATGTCCCCCCACCACTTCCCCTGCCAGTGGCAGACACCCTCAGACATCGGTGGTTCTTTGTGTCCGGGGATGGGCGTCCAGGTACACACCGGCTCACTCCTTGGTGGCTGCTTATCGGGGCCCGGAGCCTGGGGCTCGCTCGGGCCACTTCGGGGGTGGGGTGCCCTTGACCTCTCGGCCTGGGGCTCGGTCACTCTGGCACAGCTGGCTGCCGGCGGAGCTCCCGGGCACGTCACTGCAACCCCCCCAGCTTATGCTCCGCGGCTGGTGAGTGACCCCTCATCTGGGACTCTCCTCAGCTCTTTCTGGGATAGTGGCGCGGCTGCCCCTCTGTTGGTCTTCCTTGGTCTCTTGTGTTCTGAGGGTCTGTGGATGTCTGGAGTTTTGATCTCCTCCATACCTGCTTCATGCCCTGGAGGACGGGGCTGTGGCTCCCCACACCCTCTAGCACAGTGGTTCCCAAACTTTTTTTTGCTGGGCCCCCATTTGTTTTACAAGAAAAATGTTCGCGGCCCCTCCGGGCGCGGGCGCGGGTGCGTGCACACGCATGCACAAACACATCCTCCAACCACACACACCCATATTTTGCTACATTGCGGTTTATTTCACACCTCAAACATTTAGTAAACAATTCAGCAAATACAAGTAATCTGCAATAAATTACAGGTAGCAATGAAATAAACTACTAACTCTTTAACGCTACGTCCACACCTACACGGGTATTTTTGAAAACGCAGCTGTTTTGTCCACACGTAAACGGCGTTTAGAATCACCCAAAACGGAGATTTTTTAAAACTCCTTTTTTGCGTTTACGTGTGGACGAGGAATACAGAGTTCGTCACACAACGTCAAAGGTATGTGCCTTTTTTCACGTCACGCTGTGCGCCACGTTATTGTTTACATGAGATGGATTGCAGAATGGCAGATAGAGACAAAATACTGTTAATCTGACTATCTGCAGATTTTACACGCTTACATACACACACGCAGTTACTGTCCCTCCATTTAGAAAGGCAGAGGCGTCACGGTGTGATTATTTTACTTGTAGTCAAAGGAGTTTGCAAAGAAAAGCGTCTGGACTTCTTTAAGTTGCTTGAAGACGTTTCACCTCTCATCCGAGAAGCTTCTTCAGTTCTAAGGTCAAATGGCCGAGAGTCCCAGATTTAAACCCAGTGGGAGTATCCCCCCAAGGAGGGACAAAGGACCCCCTGGTGATCCTCTAATCACATGCGCCAAGGTGTGAAAGCGGGTGTGGGACCTAATCAGCCAGGGTTTCGGGTGAGCCCATTGTGAAACCTGGCCCCACCTTGTCATGTGAATTCCTGAGGTCAGATGGCCCAGGATGTGAGTGGGCGTTAAGGCGTCTGGGGAGGGAACTCAAAACTGGATTATAGATGGCAGACAGTTGGTGTCGTAAACCACCGCCTCTGTTCAAAGATGGTCGCTCACAGTGGACATAGATGGCCTCTTTCACTCCTCTTTCAAACCATCTGTCCTCTCTGTCCAATATGTGAACATTGGCATCCTCGAAAGAGTGACCTTTATCCTTAAGATGCAGATGGACTGCTGAGTCTTGTCCTGTGGAGGTGGCTCTTCTATGTTGTGCCATACGCTTGTGAAGTGGCTGTTTGGTCTCTCCAATGTAGAGGTGTATTTTACTTGTAGTTGATTTTTCCTGTGTAATAATGTTCAACATTGTTATCAATACATTTTTCAAAAAATGCCTCTCTGTGCAAAATGGGTTCAAAAACATAACCAACTGTGGGATACTGTTTGTCCGTGATTTAGACAGGGGGAACAAATCGTGGCAGGATCAGCCTGATATTATTTGTATCCCGCTGTAACTTTACTGTATAAAGAGCTAACATCTCCAAAATGTCAGGAGTAGTTAGTTATTATAAAAAGTGTTTGTGAACTAAAAATCAAGAATGTGGGATACTGTTTGCCCGTGATTTGGAGAGCCCAGTGCGTGCTCCCGACGAAGGGAAAAGCAATTATGCAGGGGAGACCTACCTTGGCACTTGTGCAGGTGAAACCAAAGGGAAGATATGCTTCACCATATTTTCTAGTCTTTGGCTTGGAATGAAGTTGGTTTGGAAACATATTCAGCTATGCTTCTTCTCCTGCTTTGTGTTTGTGTGGGCGCCCCGTGCTAGCAGTGCCCAAGCGTTTTTTTTTTTCCCTTTTCATACTGCGCCCCCCCTAGGGGCGGGCCCCACACTTTGGGAAGCTCTGCTCTAGCAGATCATTACATGAAGGAACCTTTTAAAAACAAGCGCGTTCATGCTCACAGGTGTACACACGGGTGCTCACATACACAAACGACCCCTTTTTGGCTCCTACCTTAAAGCACACTGTGCGCTGTCGATCTTACGTGCTGCACAATAATGTTTAACATTTAGTATTTACTGTTAAATTCCCATAGATCATCATGATGTTGTTTATTCTATTGCTCTCGTTTTCTTCTGCTTGTTTTCTTTTTTCTTTCTCAACACGTGATCCAGGTGATTGATATATGTATTTCTTGTCTGCTTATTTTGTTGGTTTTTGCTTTTTGCCCTTCATCCCCGTCCCTCTTCTCCGCTGTTTTTTTTCCCTCTTTCTTTCTCCCTTTTCTTTTCCTCATTCAAGTCTGTCCCGTATCTAGCAAGTGAAAATAAAAAATAAAATAAACAATAAAAGGTGAATCAAATAGACCATTACGGCAAGGCTGGGATGGTCCATTTGGTAAAGTAAATCCATTGGGCATCTTTCTTCACCTTTAGACAATAATTCTGATGGCAAAAAAGCCAAACGGGACAGGCAAAAAAAAAAAAGAAAAAAAAAAGGTAACAGTAACAAAGGCAAACGAATAAACAAAGGATAGATATTTAAAAGAGGAGAAAATGGCAAAAATGAGGAAAATCGAAGAGGATTTAGAGGAAATCAAGCTTTCACTTAATTCATTGTCGACGGATGTCGAACAAATAATTAAGCAACAAGGATTACTTACGTCTCTGATGGACCAAACTAAAGAACTAAAAAGCTTGATTATGGAGAAAGACAAAAAAATCCAACTCTTAGAAAGGAGAGTGGACAAGTTTGAACAGCAGACATGACTTGAGGATGTCATCATTACTGGTGTGGTAGGAGTTACGCGAGAGTCATCGAGACTGGGATTGGTGTAAAAACTGGAGGTGATGAGCCCCCGGTAGAGGAGCTGCAAACACTGGAGCGGCAAGTTTTGGAGTTTGGATTTGGAAGACAGACACTATCTCTACTTTTAAGATTAGGCTTCAAAATTTCCTTTTTGCTAAAGCATATAGTTAGTGCTCAATCAGGTGACCCTGAATCCTCCCTTAGTTATACTGCAATAGGTGAGGGCCACAAATCACCATCAATTAAGTGTTCAAGGAGATGTTAGTGACATCAGAGCTGTAGGTATTGATCTGATCAATATGGAAGTTCATGTTTCTTTGATTGGATCATTTTTTAAAAGCAGCTGTTTTTATGGAATGACAGAAACATGAGAGATGCTGAATGTCTTTAATATTTGATACACTGAGTACTATTGGATGTCCACTTATTCGGCCATGATGGAAACATCCAATGACGAAGAGAAATCAAACATTTGGATTCATTTTAATGAGCTCAGACTTGTTGAAAATGCAGAGGAGCTGGTTGTGAACTGAGCTTCAGAGAAACACAACATACTGAGATTGAATGTGAAGCTTTGAGTGGAAAAGAGGAAGAAGTTTACAAGGAATCATTTAGAACAGCAGTCAGGGTGTTTCTCTAACAGGAGGACACTCTTTACACTCAACTCAGCACAGACATACCGATGCACCAGGAGACCAGTAATAAAAACCAAATGCAGGATAAAGAGTTTGAATGAATGTGGTGTTGAAGGTGTGGAGGTGGCTTAAAGTGTCAGAGGAGACTCTGTAGAAGGACAGAGTGCCAGCAGGACAGTCCACATACACTGCTACTCTGTTAGAGACGGAGGAGAAGGAGGAGGAGGAGGAGGAGGGGATTGATGTCTCACTGTTATTGTGACAGACAGAACTAGGACCATCATCAGAGCAGTACAGACTCCAGGACTGATCATTGTTTCCAAATACACACTGTTTACTGTTTCCTTTCCTTCTGATTCTTCTGTAACTCACTGATATATAAACCTTTCCTCTCCACTCGACTTCCCAGTAACAGCGACCAGTCAGACCATTTCTGCACAGCAGCTGAGGAGAAACATCAAATCTGTCTGGATGATCAGGATATGACTGAACCTCCTTCACACGTGTCACCTTCCTGTTGTTGTCAAACAGTTGGAGCTTTGTGTTCACTGTGTTTGTGTCGATTGTGAGTTGACAGGAATCTGATGGACAGAACAAACACAATCCAGCTGCAGTTATTGATCCATCATCTGTTCATTGATTGACACTTTGATGATGACTCCTGACATCAGAATGATGAAGATGGTTGAATGTGTGCTGCTTCGTTTTCATGAATCCCATTAAAAACACACTTACACTTCCTCAGACCTGGTCTTAACCATCGGACTCCTGCAGGCTCCACCCTGAAAGGAGGAGGGGGGTCAGACCAGCACAGTCAGCATGCACACATGGACATGACTTCACTCTACTTTCATTTGCATTGTGTTTGCTACATGTGGATTAGTTTATTTATTTTTTAACTGCATTAAAACATTTATCGTAAAATTTAATTTGTGATTTATTTATTTATTTATTGGGGGGGGGGGGGGGGGTGGTTACACAGAAGTCTCAAAAACTCATACAAATTATATGCATGATATCTTACACACTACACTTCAAAGGAAGTATTTCCTCAACAAACACTATGATACTCATGTTAGTACATTTCAGGAGCTGCGCATTCTCCTACCTTAATGCTAGTATATACACATGCACACAATACAAAATAACGTGGAGCTGAGGTCATGTAACCATCGAAGCTCAATGGCCTTATTCTCTTACAAAGGTGCAGTCAATGACAATCAAAGAGCCGAGACACTAATTATTATCTGATTGGGTTTACTTTTTCTATCATAGCTCCGCATTCTTAAAAAACCACCTGCCAATTGATCTTGGTGTCTCCTACATGTCTTTTGGCAAAGTTAAGGCCAGGTTTCACATGAACCTTTTTCAACAGTGGCTTTTTCATATGAGCCTTTTTAACAGTGGCTTTCTCTTTGCAACTCTCTCATACAACTGACTCAGTGGCCTCGCTCTTGGCAATGCACGAGTCATTGCCCTCATCCCCAGACTCTGCTTCCTCTATGCAAGATGTGCAGTGTTGGGAAGGTTACTTTTAAAATGTATTCCACTACAGAATACTGAATACATGTCCCAAAATGTATTCTGTAACGTATTCCGTTACGTTACTCAATGAGAGTAACGTATTCTGAATACTTTGGAATACTTAATATATTATCATGCTGTTTACAACTACATGAATGTCCTATTGCTGTGATTTATTACTGTTACTGAAGGTCCGCGGCTCCGAAACGTAGTAAAGGGACCTCTGGCTAATACGTCGGGTTCGTGTCGGGCTGGTAGCCGAAAACTAGCTTTACTTTGTTGTCTGGGTCAACTTTGCTTGCGGGAGACAGAGAGAGGCGTTGAAAGACTGCTCCAACGGAACTTATTTTTTCCGGAGGAAAACACGAACACAGTGTACAGTTGAGTCTTAATAGCTTACTTACAAATGGGCTCCTCAGGCACTCTTCTTGGCTGCTGTGGTTATTATTATATTTACATGCTTCCAGCTCCCGTTTTTGCTCCGTGACAGCTCGGACTTTTCCTTTCTCTCCCTCCCTCGCTCACAGACACATAACGTGTATGGTAGTCCATTCTCCCTGCAGCACGGACTACACTGCCCATCAGGCTACATGCTTTAGAGCTATGCCTGTAGCATTCTGCCTTTTAGCTTAGCACAACAACAACAACAAAAAAGCGCTCTCTCACCCAGGAAACACGCAGAGAGAGAGCGCGTCACCCTGTAACCATGGCAACCGTAACGCTGCCGCCTGGAACAACAGAACGTAGCTGTCAAACAAACCCAAACAGTCCTGACCCGCGACAATATGAAACAGGGAAGTACCGCCGTGTATTCCATTTATTTCAGCAAAGTAACTGTATTCTGAATACCACCTTTTTAAACGGTAACTGTAACGGAATACAGTTACTCATATTTTGTATTCTGAATACGTAACGGCGGTACATGTATTCCGTTACTCCCCAACACTGAAGATGTGTCAGTGGGATTAAAGGGGTTCTTGAAGCATTACTTCGATTGTCCGAAAATACCCTCAGTCTAATTCATCAGCACTGTACATAATGTCAGTAGAGCACCAATTTCCTCTTCTGAGTCACCTGATGTTTTGCTAGAATCACTTTGAGGCAGTCCAAAAGTCTTTTTCAATGGCCTCACTGAACTCCCCAGCCACTGTCCTAGCTGTGTCTTGCTTGGTTGATCATCCACATGTCCTGGTGCCAGGTACACGTATGGACAAACATGGACAAACCAAGCCATGGTTTGCACAGAAGTCCACTTGCAGAGCACTGCTATGGGCTCAAAGGGTGGTCATAAATATTTTGTACTTGTAAATCAGCATAGTTGTGAGAGAGGATGCACCCTTGCCTCACACCAGTCTCAATGATGAAGAAATCCATGTAGCCATCCTCTGTGCGTACACAGCAATTGGATCGAAGGTAGAGAGTTCGGAATATTTTGACAAATGCCTTTGTGAAATCAACGAAATTAATCGAGAGAAACTGTTGTAACTGTTGTATTCCAAACTGTGTTCAATGATGGGCGATCGTGGCTCAAGAGTTGGCAGTTTGTCTTGTAATCGGAAGGTTGCTGGTTCAAGCCCCGGCTTGGACAGTCTCAGTTGTTGTGTCCTTGGGCAAGACACTTCACCTGTCGCCTACTGGTGGTGGTCAGAGGGCCGGTTTATTCGGTAGTTATGGTGTCTGTCCTCAAGTCCAAATCATTGGTTTGGTCGGGCGTGTTGAATGTGAATGAGCTATCACGGGGACACTGATTCAGGATCTCTTTGAAGTGTTCCATCCCATGGGTGTTTTATTTGTCCCTAAGCTCAATCGCATCAAGTCAGTGCCTTCATTTTTGGTCCTTCTCTCTTCATAACTCCACACGCCTGCTGCCGCAGCCATGACATCATCATTATTATCTCTCAGTCAGAACATGGTACATCATGTTTTGGTGGAAAATAGCGAGCAAACTTCCTGCTAACTTCTAACTCCGTTAAATTTAATAAATTCTGTTTTCATGCATGCCTGGATGTTAAACATATATTTTACACCTGGTAAAGCAGCCACACTGATCATTTTATTAAAGATGAATGAATTTAGACAGGTTTTAACTCTTAGTGATGCAGAGGGTTCATTTGACTTCGGGACCTGAAGTGGAGTTTGGACCCAGATTACTCCGCAAGGCTCCTGACTACAGTAGCTGTAATGCTCCAACAATCCATCAAGCGGTGTGGCTTCATAGCTAACCAAAGTCATGCTAAAACATTTTTTGACAGATTTTTTGAGCGTGTGTCATATAAAATGTGTTCAAGGTCAGTAAGCACAACCAGAATTCATACATAAGGCGCACCGGATTATAAGTAGTAGGGATAGCTCAGTAGGTAGAGTGGTGGCCCGGATCGGAAGGTTGGGGGTTTGAATCCCCTGAACAGCTAACCTGAGGTACCCCTGAGCAAGGTACCGTCCCTATAAACTAGTCCCCAGGCGCCCAATGGCTGCCCACTGCTTCACTGAGTGAATGGGTTAAATGCAGAGAGGAATTTCTGTACGGGGATCAATAAAGTATACATTATTATTAAGGTGCACTGTCAATTTTTGAGAAAATTAAATGATTTTAAGTGTGCCTTATAGTCCAAAAAATATGGTATGTGTTAAACTCTGTGCTTAAGTTCCCTGGTTGTGTGTGAGTTTCAACTTTCGGGTACGAATTTTGACTCAATGTTTATTCCTTTCAACTGATTGTGATTAACATGACATTGGTCAAATTTAACAATCCAATAAAATAACAGATGGGTTTGGCTGTCGGAGGGGTGCCTTACAGACCCTCAGGTCCAGGAAGGGTAAATGCCCTTACACATGCCAGTGTTTTCCCTTATCACCTGACAACTAGGGATGGGTACCGGTATCCAGTGCCATTATGGCATCGGTTCTGACATAAACAGTAATAACCAGACCGAAAAGCAGCGCGCATTTCGGTGCTTTATTTTGGTGCTTTATTTTGGTGCTTTTTTCCTGAGATGTCATAGACTTTGGATTCTAGCCAATCATTTTACCTTTCCAAGAACAGTAGGAGGGCCCAGGTATGTACGTTCTTTTAGAGCAGAGCTACAGATTAAAAATGCCCAAGGCAAAGGGGTCAAAAGTCTGGCTGTACTTCACAGCAAAATATCCAAACTCAGCAGCCTGCAAAAAGTGCTTTAAGGTGATACTGTGCAAAGGAGGTAACACCTCGAATCTGATTAAACACCTGGCGATGCATTGCATGCATGTTGCCATTTCAACAGTTCTGTGGACCTTGGGGGGAAAGCAGTGTTGTGGATATGACACACTCCTCACTGGACAGGATAGTTATAAAGCTTTCTTCGTTATGAATGAGCGATCCATGTTTTTATTAAACATTTGAACATAATACAACACAAACTCTTGTAGAGGATATAAAGTTAGCGACATACATGTTTTGAAATTAGAAGGAGCAGGCGCTTCTAGTACACGTAGAGTTGCTGCAAAAAAGCAACATACAAGCAGAGCGCAGCAGCCAGTGCAACAAATTTTGGATCCTTTGCTTAGCGATGAGCACAGTGCGTGTCGCGTGCGATGCGAAAGGGCCTTTATGTTGCACAGTGTGAGCCCTGGGTCAATGATTGATATTGCCATTCACCAATCAACTGAAAGGAAGAAAAATCGAGTCAAAATTTCTACTGGTAAGTTGAAAATTACACACAGCCAGGGAACTTCAGCGCAGAGTTGTTCATGTAGTTTTTTGCTTTGTATTTGTAACCAGTTCTTCACAATTTTCTTTTTAATTCTTTAATTGTAATCTTGCCATTTTCTTAAGAAAAAAAATGGGAATGTGGCTGTCAGGTTCTAAAGAACCTCTCATTATCAAACTTAATGATCAACTAATGAATCACTTTTTGTTTTTTAATCAAGCTAGGCTAAATATGTTCTGGATCTGCCTCTATACAGTGATCAATCTACTCTACTGCTACTAAAATTAATACATTTTTCTAAAAATAACTGCACATTTAAATGGAAATTGATCCAAATGGTGAAAAAATGAAAAAGCACTGTGAGTGTTTCTAGAGAGGTTCTCATTGGAGTCGCCTACATAACATATCCCTTGTTCTTGCTCTGCTAGACTAGTGTTTCTATTGTGGCAAAGGAAAAATGTTCCTGCATGTATGATTTTTCATGTCACCTTTGCAGGAAACAGGAACAGGAAGTGAGTGAAGGACACAGGAAATGTTTCCAGCTTTTCCTCCTCTATCAGACATTCTCTCCATACCTGAGAGTGTCCAGTCTCCAGCTTGGATCCTTTAGTCCAGCCGACAGCAGCTTCATTCCCGAGTCTCCTGGATGATTGTAGCTCAGGTCCAGCTCTCTCAGATGGGAGGGGTTGGAGCTCAGAGCTGAGGCCAGAGAAGTACAGCCTTCCTCTGTGATGAGACAGCCTGACAGACTGCAGGCACACAAAACAATGTACCTGTGATAAATTTCAGTGCTTAGTGATCAGTGCTTTGTGACACTGAGAAGGAAGACGTCTCTCCACAGCAAGGGACCTCGAACAGGAATGGATTCAGGGAGGAGCATAACGGCTGAGTGTTTGATGGGTAATGGGAAAGAGGAGACAAAAGAGAAGGACACAAGAAGCACCACAACAGCATAACAAAAATCACAAAAAGAAATGCTCAGTGGGTCATTGGAAGTCCTCCAGCTGCCTTGGTTTATAGTAGGAAAACTGTGATAAATACTTTTATGCTTAAACATTTACTAATACTCTAATAGTTTGTAGTTTAGTAGCAAGAAAGTCAATTGAGCTGACCTGAGAGTTTCCAGTTTACAATGGGGAATCTTCATGGCAGCAGACAAAAGCTTCACTCCTGAATTCTTCAGGTCGTTATTACTCAGGTCTAGCTCTCTTAGACTAGAAGACTTGGAGCTGAGAACTGAGTAAAGAGCTTCACAGCTTCTCTTTGAGAGGTAACAGAATCTTAGTCTGAAAAAAAAAACATTTGTGATAAAATTTCATCTGTTGACATTAGACAAAAAACAAGACAGCACAGTGCAAGATCATGAGTCACTCCTCAATTCCTTACATTTTGCAAAGAAAGTCTGAAGTATCTGTGAATTTAAAACGTGCTAATTTTAATAATTACAATGTTTTCTTTTTTTGTTAAGTTTTCTCTTTCATCCCTTCCACCCACTATTTTCCTTAGTTTTCTTCCTTCTCCCTTCTTTCACTGTATCAATCACCTATTCAGTCACAAACAACACCCTAACAGCCTCACAGCGCATGCAGACACATAGGACACACACTCATGTGTGTACACGCTCATTCATATTAGTTAACATGTAAACACATAGTCAGACTCATGGAGCATCTCGCCAAACATTTTTCTTCTTTCTATTTACAAATGAGTGATGTATTTCCATTTTCTTCACCCGTTTAAGAATAACACGCAGCATGCGCCATTAGCTGTACACACACAACTATGGGCACACTAAAGTTTGTCACATGGAATGTACATGGAGCTGGCTCCAGAGAAAAAAAAGGGTTTAAGATATTTAACCAGCTTAATAAACTACAGTAGTGTCATGATCCTGAGTCCATGACTCAGTGATTTTGTGTTTGGTGTATTTATTGTATTATTTTCATTATTATTTGTGGGCTGTTTGGGATGGTTTGTGTTTTGTGTTTTAGATACTGGGTTTCTGGGTTTGTGCTCCCTCTGTTGGTCCCTGGTGTTAGTGTTCCCCTGTCTCATCAGGTTAATCAGGTCCAGCTGTGTCTCCCACCTGTGTGTGATTTCCCAGTGTCCCTTTGTGTATTTATAGTGTGTGTTTCCCTCAGTTCCTCGTCGCGTTGTCTGTGTTCATCCTCTGTGTCACCCTGCATGCTCTCCCTGCTGTCCTCCCTCCATGTTCAGGTTTGCTGCTCTTTGGTTTAGTTTTTCCCAGTTTAGTTCATCCTTAGTTCAGTTTTGCCATCTCCACTTTATGTTTGGTATTCTTAATAAATCACCCTCACATCTGAATAGGTACTGCATTTGAGTCCTCCTTTCCTCACCTCACACGGCCGCTGCCCCGAGCCGTGACAGTACGACGCGACCACAAGATGGACCCAGCAGCACTTAATCCGTCTAAGGAGCTATGGGAGAATCTCGTCGATGCCACACAGGAGCTCATTGACCTGTGGCTGGAAAGCCAGGATGATGAGTCCCAGCGCGCTATAGAAAGGCAGCGCCTGGTGACCGGTCTCCCATGACTTCTGGGCTCACTATGTCCGTGGGATCAGGAATTTCTCCTTTTGGATCTCGGACTTCATCCCCCGTCTGCATTCACTTTCGAGCAGCCAGATGCAGTGAGTGAGCGGGATACTTTGGCTTCCCCAGATTCCGGGACTTTGTTTTCTGGGGCTATTCAGAGTGGGATGAGAGGCAATATGTATAGCTTACCTACCTTTGTGGTAACGGACCCTTCCCAAGTGGGTGTCTATACACCGTCTGCTAAATCTAAAGTCTGTGTTTCTGCCGCTCCTTCCGAGCCTGGACTTTTTTGCCACCCTCCAGCTCAGTTTTGTGTTCAGCCGTTAGCTCCCCAGTCTGTAGCACAGCCATTAGCCTCCTCAAGAGCACTATTACCTGTTCAGCCACCATTTCAGTCAGCCACTCAGCTACCATCACCACTAGCATCACTGCAACCCATATTTCTGTCCATGACTCAGTCAGTAGCTAAGTTAATGGCTGAGTCACGATCTTCACTCGCCCCTCTACAGGAAGCTATGTCCGTACACCCCTTAAAGGACTGTTTATCCACCGCTGTTTCTGAGCAGGGAGACAAACTGTTTCAAAATGGACCTGTTCCTCAAAAGCTGACAACATTAGAGACGGTTACTCACTCCAGGGCTTCCCCAGAGGCTGGGTTACAACCCTCAGCTAACTCTGGATCCCTGGAGGCCAAGTTGCCAGCTATGGACTACACCCGGCTGTCACTGCCTGAGCAGGGTCAGGGCTCTGTGCAGCTACAGCCCTCCTCGTGTGTGCCTACTGGTTTTGTTTCACGTGTACCAGAGGCCCACGAGGCTGCTGGTTTTGTTTTGTGTATGCCAGGGGCTTCCATGCCTACTGGTTTTGAGCCTGTTTTCGCTGGGGGGACCGAGGAGCCCGTCCAGCCTTCGCCATCATCAGCAGCTTCTGCTGATATTCTTTGTACTAAGAATTGAGTTTTTTTTATTAATAATTAAAAAATTTTTATTAATAATTTAATAATTTTATGACAGTGTATCACAAAAGACATCAATCTTTTGTGATACACTGTCATATTTACATTATTGTACAGCACAAATGATTTGCTTTGGTACCTGGTCAAACTTCAGTTGTCCTCTGTCTGCCTGGCTGCGCTTCTCCAACAGCAAACTCGCAGGCAGCAGCTCCCCCCGCCCCCTCGCTCAGTCGCTTAGTGTCTGAGCTCGGATCATACCAATATTAGGGGGGGATTTCCGCACAGTCGTAAATTCCCACAGTGTGCACTGTGCGCACTGTTGTGTGTAGTTTTTGTTTTATACAGTTGTCAGCCAGGCATCTAACTATGAAACAAATTACACCCCAAAAGACCCCAGGCTTCTGAAAAAACAACCAGGGCTTAAGCCCAATAAGCCATCCCCCCGCTCCGCCACTGTAGTGAAGGTTACAAATGATCTTCTTATGGCCTCTGAAATTGGACGCATCTCTGTGCTTGTCCTGTTAGACCTCACTGCAGCGTTCGATACTGTTGACCATAATATCCTATTAGAGCGATTAGAGCATGCTGTAGGTATTACAGGTACTGTGCTGCAGTGGTTTGTATCATATCTATCCAATAGACTGCAATTTGTTCATGTAAATGGAGAGTCTTCTTCACACACTAAGGTCAACTATGGAGTTCCACAGGGTTCAGTGCAAGGACCAATTCTGTTTACATTATACATGCTTCCCTTAGGCAGTATCATCAGAAGGCATAGCATAAATTTTCACTGCTATGCAGATGACACCCAGCTCTATCTGTCCATGAAGCCAGGTAACACACACCAATTAGTTAAACTGCAGGAATGTCTTAAAGACATAAAGACCCGGATGGCTGCTAACTTTCTGCTTCTTAATTCAGATAAAACTGAGGTTATTTTACTCGGCCCTAAAAATCTTCGAAATATGGTATCTAACCAGATTCTTAACCTGGATGGCATTACCTTGGCTTCCAGTAACACTGTGAGGGACCTTGAAGTTATTTTTGACCAAGACATCCTCCAATGCACATATTAAACAAATATGTACGACTGTCTTCTTTCATTTGCGCAACATCTCTAAAATTAGAAATATCCTGTCTCAGAGTGACGCTGAAAAACTAGTTCATGCATTTATTACTTCTAGGCTGGACTACTGTTATTCATTATTATCGGGAAGTCCTAAAAACTCGGTGAAAAGCCTTCAGCTAATCCAAAATGATGCAGCAAGAGTACTGACAGGGACTAGCACTTTGCTTTCACACTGCAGGCTTACTTGTTGCTCCTAGAGTATTTAAAAGTAGAATGGGAGGGAGAGCCTTGAGTTTTCAGGCCCCTCTTCTGTGGAACCAGCTTCCAGTTTGGATTCGGGAGACAGACACTATCTCTACTTTCAAGATTAGGCTTAAAACTTTCCTTTTTCCTAAAGCATATAGTTAGGGCTGGATCAGGTCACCCTGAATCCTCCCTTAGTTATGCTACAATAGGCATAGGCTGCTGGGGGACTCCCATGATGCATTGATTTTTTCCTTTTAAGTCACCTTTTTCACTCACTATGTGTTAATAGACCTCTCTGCATTGAATCGTACTTGTTATTAATCTCTATCTCTCTTCCACAGCATGTCTTTATCCTGTTTTCCTTTTCTTACCCCAACTGGTCGCAGCAGATGTCCCCGCCCCTTCCTGAGCCTGGTTCTGCCCGAGGTTTCTTCCTGTTAAAGGGAGTTTTTCCTTCCCACTGTTGCCAAAGTGCTTGCTCATAGGGGGTCATATAATTGTTGGGTTTTCTCTGAATGTATTATTGTAGGGTCTACGTTACAATATAAAGTGCCTTGAGGTGACTGTTGTTGTGTTTTGGCACTATATAAATAAAATTCAATTGGATTCAATACAGCATGAACTCAATTGGCAGTCCACAAATATAATCAGTACATGAGAGACTTTGGTCTTTACGATGCATGGTGCTCCCTTTACCCCAACCGTAAGGAATATTTTTTCTTCTCACGTGTCCATCACTCCTACTCTCGTCTGGATTATCTCCTAGTCAGCAGCTCACTGCTGAGTGACATTTCAGACACCGAGATACACCCTATAGCTGTCAGCGATCATGCTCCTGTATTGACAACACTAATACATAAGAAGAACATTCTGCCAAGTAAAAACTGGAGATTTACTACATCACTGCTCAAAGATGAAGACTTTATTAAATAATTTTAAAGAGATTGGACTTTATATTTTGACTATAATGACACTCCTGGAACATCAGCATCTGTTCTCTGGGAAGTAGGGAAAGCTGCGATGAGAGGTAAAACAATTTCTTTCTCATCACAGAAAAAGAAAAAAGAAAAGAAAAATGTTCAGGAATTAGAAAAAAACAACACATCATTAGAAGAAGCTTACGTGTCCCACCAAGATCAGGAAATAATGAACAAAATACGAAAAACAAAACTAGAATTAACCGAAATTATTAATAAAAAAAACTCAATTCTTAGTACAAAGAATACGCTTGATTCATGATTTGCTAAATTTCTACCTAATCAGTTAAAATAAATAACGGAGAGAAAAAAACAAGTATATGTGCTGTTAAAGACATATCTGAGAATATAGTATTTGACCCTGAAATAATAAACAACATTTTTAAGAATTTCTATAAAACTTTACACTCACCACAGATAAACCCAACTAAAAAAGAAATTGATCTATTTCTACCAGATAGTAAAACAATGGCACTGGATTTGCCGATGACACCAGGTGAACTCCAGGAAGCCCTCATAAGTATGCCCAATAATAAGGCTCCTGTCACGGTCCTGGGTCAGTGACCCAGTGTTGAGTTTCTTGTGTCTCAGAGTTTTTGTATTATGATCTTAGTACTCTTTGTTGCCCCAGTTTATTGTATAGTCTAGTGTCTTAGTTTGGCTTTCTTGTATTCTGTTTAGTTAACTGGAATTATTTATTTGCAACTTTACACAAATTTGGTTTGCAAACTATTTCATAAACTGGTTAAAAATATTATATAAATTCCACAACAGCTTGTGTCAGAACAAATGACGAAACATTCTTCAGCTTCTGTCTCCTGAAGGGCACCAGGGAGGGATGCCCACTCTCCCCTTCAGTGTTTTCAATTTTTATCGAACCACTAGCAGCAGCAATTAGACAGGCTACTGTAATTAAGGGCATAAGATGCAAGAACGTAGAACATAAAATCAGTCTTTATGTGGATGATGTGTTGCTTTTCCTCCAAAACTCCCAAACCAATCTCTCTAGGGTTTTTACATTAATAAACTATTTTTCAAGAGTTTCAGATTATTCAATAAACTGGTTAAAATCTATAGTTCTTGCGATTAATTGGTCCTTCCCTAATTATTCTTATACCCCACTGCAATCTGGAAATATTAAATATTTAGTCACCAATGTCTAAGCTTGTCTTAGGCTTGGAAGCTGTCGTGGAAGTTTTCCATTAAATAAAGCCTGGAGATGAGCGGTAGCTAACATTCTTTAATCAAAACACAAAGAACAGAAAACCAAGTAGGTGGAGAGCCTGCCTGATTGCGGGGCAGACGGTCAGCAGAGTCTCCCCTGAGCTTTGCATGGCTCTCACTTAAATGCCTTCTCCAGGAACAAAAGGCAGTACACAGCTGTTTCACACCTTAAGGTTCACACTCCCTTGCTACCTCCCAGAGTCCTCAAAGAGACAAAAGACTCTTCCTGTGGAGTTGTCTGCTTCCCCCAACTTCCTTACTAAACCCCCACCATTTGTCTTACTGTATGAGTGTGAGACATGCTAAAATCCAGTGGCACCAAGGCATTATACAATAAAATAATGTGATTAATACATAAGTAAAAGAAATTCCTATACAAAGCGTAACTAAATTAAACCACATACCACTTCTAAAGAAAGTAGAAGGCAATCTGGCTAGATGGAAATCTCTACCCATATCACTCATGGGAAGAGTCACCACAATGAAAATGATAGTCTTGCCAAAAATCAATTATTTATTTTCAATGATCCCAAGTAAACCATCACCAGCATGGTTTAGATCTCAGGATTTGTAGATTTCTACATTTCTAAATTTGTGTAATGTATGTATGGTCGGAAGGGTAAGATGGCGCTGGCATAAGGCCGGCAGCCTTGACCCAATTTCCTTCGGGGTCAATCTTCGGGATCAATAAAGTTTTATTGAATTGAACTGAACTGTAAAGGAATTAAATACTTGGAGCATATATTAGAAGGAACAGACTTTATTCCATTTGACAGACTAGTTATACAGTATTGGATGAACAGCTAATATAGAGACTGTCTTATACATCACATTAGTCTTGATACAGCCTCTGCCATCACATTGGGTCAATCCCCGTGGCCTCTGTTAATCAGCACCATCACCTATTTGGGGTGGGGGGGTCATGGGTTTTTTTCCACTTTCATTATTGTGGTTGATGTGGGATTAGGGTACAGGCTCGGGGCGTATGGGAAGTCCCTAGGGACATTTTTCAATACAATTCAATTTTATTTATATAGCGCCAAAATCACAACAACAGTTGCCTCAAGGTGCTTTTCCCGGCGGGCTGTGGTCATGACCTGGTTGGGACTCTTGGGTGGTGTTTTCCTGGTGGCTGAGTGCAGCAGAGCTGGGGGAGGCTCTATACCGGTGGACGTGGGTTACTGGCCTGGTAGCTTAGCCTAGCCTGGGTGGGTCCGGGGCAGGCTTGGGTGCGTGGGGTTCTTGGGGTGCTCTGCCTCCATTCTGGGGCTCTGGCTGCGTCTTTGGGGCGTGCGTCCTGGTTGGTGTGTATCGCTGGGGTTGTGGGTGGTGACACACCAGAGGCCTTTGACGGAACTGGGGGCCTGCATCAATGGGACTGGGGGCCTCTTCAGCTGGTGGAGAGATTGTTACATCCTTGCAGGAGGTTTCTGCTCTCTAGGAGACAGGCCTGTGCCCCCTGGCCTTGGTGGATTCCAGGGAAATGTGGGTGCCTACTGTGGTCAGTGGTGGACCTTGCCCCATTGACGGATTACTTTTCCCCCCATTCCTTCCCTCCCTGTCCCCAATTGCCTCCCTCTTCCCGCTCCACCACACCCACACACACGTAACTGTTTTAAAAGATTCCTCACCAGCAGTTGTCAGCAGCAGCAACTGACAGCAGCAGCAGACCTGACCCTGGCTTTCAAACCCTGTGTTATTCTTGCGTGTGGTTCCTGAGATGTACAGAGTTTTGTATATATAGTGTAAATTTGTTTCCACTTGTAAATAGACACTGAAACAGAAGGGGTGAACTGCCTTATTATTATTGAATTGTTTTCTCCTGTTTATTTCAGTTAGGGAGTTCGGTGTAGCACGTGTCTTTTGTTTGTTTTTTATTTCACATAGTGTTTTACATAGCACATAGCACCTCTTTCCTGACTTAGCTTGTTTTCTTTGTTATGTTGGCCTTTGTTCACCGCGGAGTTAAGTTTTCAGTGCAGTCACAAATAAACCACCGCTCACTTCAAAAATTGGCTTCTGGGTATGGTTTTGGGGACCAGTGGGGGGGGTCACTTCCTTTCTAACCCTTATGTTACATACCTGTACCCCTAGACTGGGGCGTAACAAGAGCCTTGGGGTATAGGTGTGTCATTGAGGTGCAGGGAGGCATTCCTCCTCTGTCCCGTTCTCCCCACCTGTGCCTCAATTTTATTCTACAACCTAGACATCCACATTACTCATACTCCCATAACACATACATATAGGTCCTTGAGGGTGGGCATGCTGAACAGCGTCCAAAGGACGCTCTGTGTATTCAACCTCACCTCTGGCGCTGGTGCCCACCTCTCAATTTTAAATACATGTAGCATTGAGGGTTCTCGGCAGGGGCCACGCAGAGAGCTGCTGCTCCCTGGCAGAAACCACCATGCCCGCGGTCACATCGCTGCAGCCTCTTGTGGCTTCTGCACCAGAGCTGCTGGGTGACCCCAGGTCTGGGGCTCTCCTCAGCTCTTTCCAGGAGGGAGGCGCAGCATCCCCTCTGGTGGTCCTGTGACGGCCAGTGGGCTGGCCTTGTGTTTTGCTTTTTCTGTTACCTGTTTTTTGCAGGTAGGTGGAGCTGACCCAATTATATATGCAGCACACCTGAGAAGGCCAGTCCCAGTGTATATAAAGACACCTTGACTGAACCAGCTCACGCGCTCGCTGGCTCTCACTCTCTCTGTCTGGCACCCATCATGTTCATTTGGAAGTTTCAGTTATGGCTGTTATGTCCTTTAAATTGTCTTTAAGTTGCTTTACCTTATTTTCATTAAATATGTCTTACAGCCTTTAAAAGCCTGTGTGTGGTCTCCCTCTTGATTGTCACCTCCTATGAGCCGGGTTGTGACAGTCCTCCTCGGGCTCTCGGGCTTTGGGGTGGCCTCTATTGTCTGGGGCCTGGATTGCCTCCATGCCTGTTTCATGTCCTGCAGGGCGGGGCTATGGCTCCCCACACCCACTATTAGATATTTATATGGAGAAACCTGTTGAATACAAGCATTCTCACGCACACAGGTGTACACAAAGGTGTGCACATGGGTGTTCAGAGACACACTATCTTGCTTGGCTGCTGCCTCAAAGCATATTGTGCGTTGTCAGTTTTGTGACCTCAAAATAAAATATTTATTATTTACTGTTACTTATACTTATCTAGGTTGTCGCTGTGGTATCCCTACTGTCTTGTTCTCTTTTTGCTTGTTTTATTTTTTATTTTTCCTCCAGCTTGTGATCCAACTGATTTTTTTGTGTCTTTTCTCACTGTCCCTCTTTCCTTTCTTTCCCTCGCCTTTTCTTGAACTTCTCTTGTCTACGCTTTTCACTTTCTTATTCCCCAGTCATGTCTGTTCCTCTTGTAATAACTTAAAACGTAGGGACAAGTTGAAGGTAATTCACGTTGAGCGTGTTTGGAAAGACAACTTTTCTTTTCTTAGAACAGAACATCATTCAGTGTCTGTTTTATGCAATCAACATTACATGGTTCATTTCATGAACTGAAATTTTTTAAAATAAAGCAATGAACAAATATTTACTCACAGAGCTTTGTTGGAGGCTTTGACCACTGGCAGCAGCCTCAGAAGAGCCTCCTCTGAAGCAGAGTATTTCTGAAGGTCAAACACATCCAGATCATCTTCGGATGACAGTAAGATGAAGGCCAGAGCTGACCACTGAGCAGGAGACAGTTTATCTGTGGAGAGACTTCCTGATCTCAGGGACTGTTGGATCTCCTTAACCAGAAAACGATCATTCACTTCATTCAGACAGTGGAACAGATTGATGCTTTTCTCTGCAGACAGATTCTCACTGAGTTTCCTTTTGATGTACTGAACTGTTTCCTGATTGGTCTGTGAGCTACTTCCTGTCTGTGTCAGCAGGCCTTGTAGGAGAGTCTGATTGGTCTGCAGTGAAAGACCCAGGAGGAAGCGGAGGAACAAGTCCATGTGTCCATTTGGACTCTGTAAGGCCTTGTTCACAGCACTCTGGTAGAAGTGTGTCTCTGCAGATACATCTTCTCTCTTTGATTCTTGTTTTTTAAATATTTTAGACAATTTAGCGGTCATTTCTCGCTCTCTCAGCAGATTGAGTCCAGAGTTGATGAAGGTCAGATGGACATGAAGAGCAGCCAGAAACTCCTGAACACTCAGATGGATGAAGCAGAACACCTTGTTCTGGTACAGTCCTCTCTCCTCTTTAAAGATCTGTGTGAACACTCCTGAGTACACTGAGGCTGCTCTGATATCGATGCCACACTCTGTCAGGTCTGATTCATAGAAGATCAGGTTTCCTTTCTGCAGCTGATCAAAAGCCAGTTTTCCCAGAGACTCAATCATCTTCCTGCTCTCTGGACTCCAGTGTGGATCTGTCTCAGCTCCTCCATCATACTTGACCTTCTTCACTTTGGCCTGAACCACCAGGAAGTGGATGTACATCTCAGTCAGGGTCTTGGGCAGCTGTCCTCCTTCTCTGGTTTCCAGCACATCCTCCAGAACTGTAGCAGTGATCCAGCAGAAGACTGGGATGTGGCACATGATGTGGAGGCTTCGTGATGTCTTGATGTGGGAGATGATCCTGCTGGCCTGCCTCTGATCTATGAATCTCTTCTTGAAGTACTCCTCCTTCTGTGGGTCAGTGAACCCTCTCACCTCTGTAACCATGCCAACACAGTCAGGAGGGATCTGATTGGCTGCTGCAGGTCGTGTGGTTATCCAGAGGCGAGCAGAGGGAAGCAGTTTCCCCCTGATGAGGTTTATCAGCAGCACATCCACTGAGGTGGACTTTCTAGGGTCAGTTAGGATTGTAGTTTTGTGGAAGTCCAGAGGAAGTCGACACTCATCCAGACCATCAAAGATGAACACAACCTGGAAGTCTTCAAAGCTGCAGATTCCTGCTTCTTTGGTTTCAGTAAAGAAGTGATGAACAAGTTCCACCAAGCTGAACTTTTCCTCTTTCAGCACATTCAGCTCTCTGAAAGTGAATGGAAATATGAACTGGATGTCCTGGTTTGCTTTGCCTTCAGCCCAGTCCAGGGTGTATTTCTGTGTTAAGACTGTTTTCCCAATGCCAGCCACTCCCTTTGTCAGCACTGTTCTGATTGGTTCATCTCTTCCAGGTGAGGCTTTAAAGATGTCTTCTTGTCTGATTGTTGTTTCTGGTCTGTCTGGTTTCCTGGATGCTGCTTCAATCTGTCTGACCTCATGTTCATCATTGACCTCTTCAGTCCCTCCCTCTGTGATGTAGAGCTCTGTGTACATCTGATTCAGAAGGGTTGGGTTTCCTGCTTTAGCGATCCCCTCAAACACACACTGGAACTTCTTCTTCAGTGTGGATTTAAGGTTAGGTTGACAAATTGCAGCTGGAAGTTCTGAATAACAATAATGAAAATACAACATCAACAATCAGTTCGTGTTGTTTACAAAATGCTCATTATAATTTCAGTCCCACTAAGAAATGACCATATACAAGGTAATCGATCTCTTGAGACATTACTTAATGTTTCATTCATCCAGGAGTTTAAAATGTTATATAAATCCTCTTACTGCTCTGCAGACGGTCAGCCAGCTCCTCCTGCTTCATTCTCCTCAGGAAGTCCAGTGTGATTTTCACAAAGGCCTCTCTGCTGCTCCTCCTCTCCTCGTTATCCTCCCTCTTGCTCTCTAAGTATTCTGGGTAATCTGGACTCAGAACCTTCTGGATCTTCTTCATCTCATTCTTCACAAAAGTGATGATATTCTTCTCCAACAGCTGTAACAGAATATTTATGAATGACCCAATCAGACTGAAATCATGGAGCCGAACATCAGATCCATGTTGGACACACTGACAAACCACTGGTGTAGAAAGAGCAGCATGGAGATGACTGTGAACAAAATAGATGTAAAAGTAGTTGTTGTACATTTACAGACAAAGGAGTTTGCAAAGAAAAGCGTCTGGACTTCTTTAAGTTGCTTGAAGACGTTTCATCTCTCATCTGAGAAGCTTCTTCAGTTCTAAGGTCAAATGGCCGAGAGTCCCAGATTTAAATCTGGGACTCTCCACCAACGTCTTCAAGCAACTTAAAGAAGTCCAGACCCTTTTCTTTGCAAACTCCTTTGACTACAATGACCTGGATGACTGAGAACCTTCACAGACATACATTTACAGACCATAAATATGGAGTCCAGGTGTGTCTGATGCTGCTGGGCAGACTGACCACTGGGAACCTCTGAGCTCTGCTGGTCCACTCTGTGGAGGAATCATGGAGAATTGGTTCAAGCACAGAGTAACAATCCAATCAGTTATATATATTTTTTTGCTTTTGTATTTATAAATGTTCACTTATCCAGCTGTCCCCACTGAAAATTCCGCTTAGTCTTTTGCTTTGAGTTTCAGTGCTCTGCTGAGCATAAGGACTCAGAGAACTTCAGAGTTGAAGATTTTAAAGCTTTACATTTTAACTTAGTCTATAAACCAGATCCTTTACCGACAATAGCTTAGGCATTAGATGGAATACCTTTGATATAAAATTGAACTGCACTCAGGAACATTGATAGTGAAATCTCAGTTATGTATGAAAAAGCCCCCTAAGGAAAAGCCAAATTCAGTTGCTAACAGTAGGACTACATCCCTAGGATTAACAGCAGTAAAACTTTTACTGCATGAACATTCAGCCTTCGGAGATATAATTTGTTCCTCTATGGCTAACCAAAATTAATCTACCTGATCCTAGCTCCCGAACTTCATCATCTGCTCTTTTGAACTGGACTAATGAACTATTGAGAAACTCTGATTCAGGCATTTCCTGGGAATTGGCCATATATGTATCTGAGATGGTGAATTATTGGCTTTTTGTCACAAGACAAACAGTGGTACAATACAGGGCCTGAAGAAGTTGAATCATTGGTTTTTAAATCTAAAGGGCTCTCTGTTGCCTTAGGCATACAGAATTCCTTTTTACCTGCAAGGTTATTGCCCAAGATAAGACTTTTCCCCTCTGTTGATAACCCCCCCCCCCCCCCCCATCAAAACAGGATATTTTACATCCCTGTATAAAAGCATTGCCACTGCCAAAGATTTCATAAGATAAAAGAAATACACACAATGTGTTTCATCTTATAGTCTGGGAATCAGATTAAAAGATGACTGTTCCAAAACCTGAGTGAAGATTGTCAGATGAGCGTGGCATCTGCTCTTGGTCAGCAGTAGAGAGTTGGTATTGTATGGGACTAAACAGGGCCAAAGTGGTTGTATTGTTTGCTTCTTTTCATCTAAAAGGGGCTACTATCTACAGTCAAGGATCAGTATCCCGAACTGCTTTTTCGTCACCACAGTCTGTGATGTACACCAAGTAGGGTTACACGATGATGGTAAAAATGGTGATTGCTATTACTTTTAGCTCATTTATGTAGTAGCCGTGAAACAACTTTAGTGGTGATACTGTAATGTCCTGTTTCCACAAAGGCAAAATGTAATTTTACTTTGTGAGTACTGCGCTCAGTCCTGTCACACATTTTCTACAAAAATCAACCAAAAGAACTCAGTCATTCAATTCTCTCACACACACGCACCTTTATTAAGCTAACATTGGCATGATTATTTTTATTTTCCACAATTCCCTTATTATACAGTGCAAAAGTCGTAAACCACTTCTCATTTCTTTATGTTTTGCTTGGAAAATAGGAAATCCATCCAAATGTAAATGTAAATACATCATATAAGGGAAACCCATGCTCAAGTTATTTATAAGTACGGTGGCCCCAAACTCCAAACTCCAAAACACACGTACAAACTCCAAAACACTTACAAAATCCAAAACACATGCAAACTCCAAAACACTTACAAACTCCAAAACACGTACAAAATCCGTATATCCGGAGTTTGTACGTGCTTTGTCTCTAGGGGCCACCGTATATAAGTATAAAGTAGCTTAACAAACAAAATAAAAATTCCTCTGAAAATTGTCGGATAAAAGGAGTGGATTAAAAAAGTTTCACAAAGAAGCATATACCCAAAGTATAACTTTGAAATGTGTTAATAAAAACTCACCTGTCTGCAGCAGGTAGCTTTTGTTCTTTAAACAAAATGCGGCGAGCTGCAGACCTGTCACTCTTTAAGGACACAAAGCTGGGTTCAGGTCCAGCAGGTCTCCCATAGATCCTGTTAGAGAAGAAAATCTGTTTTTCATTTGCTTCATTCCTATCGATCAACCAAGACCAAGACAGGCTACATCCACACTAGCCCGGATAGAATTGAAAACGGCGTTTTCATCTGAAAATGCTCAGCGTCCACACTAGTGTTTTCAGTCATTTTCACAGAGTTGTGCGTCCACACTGAAACGGCCGAAACTGCTTAAGTTTCAGTCCTGTGCATGCACAAAAGCAAGTGAGAATTAAATAATTTGAAGAAAAGCTATCTGGAGCATGTACAAACTGATATTAATATGTTTTAGGGCTGTCCAAATTGAAAGCAATCAAAACAACTGCTGTATAATGCACTCCGCTATCTTTGTTTAATTGGTCACATGACTGCATCACATGACTAAAATGCGTCATCGTTTTAGAAAGTCTGCGTTTTCGAGTGTCCACACTGCGATGGGAAGCTCCGTTTTGAAATGTATGCGGTTTTTTTCCTTGAAAAAAGTGCCGTCTCAGTGTGGGCGAAAGGCCAAAACCGAGAGGAAATGATGCGTTTTCAAACCGCATTAGTGTAGACCTAGCCTTAGAAAGCCAATGTGTCTTTTAGACCCCATTAATAAAAAACTGCTCAAGTAAGTTAATTAATGCTTCAATCTTAAATATGATCAACCTATCTGTAATAATCGGCTATGTACCACAGGCCTTGAAAGAGTAGTTGTCAAACAGCTAACCGATCATCTGCAGAGGAATGGCTTATTTGAAGAGTTTCAGTCAGGTTTCAGAGCTCATCCCAGCACAGAAACAGCTTTAGTGAAGGTTACAAATGATCTTCTTATGGCCTCTGACAGTGGACTCATCACTGTGCTTGTCCTGCAAGACCTCAGTGCAGCGTTCGATACTACTGGTCATAATATCCTGTTAGAGCGATTAGAGCATGCTCTAGATATTACAGGTACCGTGCTGCAGTGGTTTGTATCATATCTATCTAATAGATTCCTGTTTGTTCGTGTAAATGAAGAGTCCTCTTCACACACTAAGGTCAGTTATGGAGTTCCACAGGGTTCAGTGCTAGAACCAATTCTGTTTGCATTATACATGCTTCCCTTCCCATATTATCACAAAACAGAGCATAAATTTTCACTGCTATGCAGATGACATGCAGCTCTATCTATCCATGAAGCCAGGTAACACACACCAATTAGTTAAACTGCAGGAATGTCTTAAAGACATAAAGAGCTGGATGGCCGCTAACTTTCTGCTTCTTAATTCAGATCAAACTGAGGTTATTGTACTCGGCCCTAAAAATCTTGGTACCTAACCAGAGAAAGTTTGGTGACAAAATTCAACCATTTTGCCTCCCTGTCTCCTTTTTTCAACCTGGACACCTTTTGTTACTTTCCCTCATCCCCTGGGCCTTTTAGGGGACTGTAACATGTAGGGTCTGTGAAAAAGGAATTTTTAGCATTGGTAGGTAGGTAAAATTTGCTGTGGTTAGGAACTGGGTAAGTTTCTATTTGTTGTTTAATGTGTATACCGCAAGAATTAAGTTGGTCAATGGAAGTAAATTGGTTAGCTCATCATTAATCTGTTTAATTGTTGGTAGCCTGTGACTGAGTTGGCAGAGGTGTGTGGAGGTGTCTTAATTAGATGTGTGTTTGTAAAACCATCTCCACCTATGAAATTACTTCAAAGCTTAGAGTGTGTCTGGCACATCTTCAGTTGGCAAAGGAGGAAGAACAGAGGGAGTTTTCGAGGTTTGCAGTAGAGTTGGACCGATCCAATATAAAGTATCAGTATCTGTCCCATCCTGACCTAAATTACTGGATCTCCTGAACCCCCAGCTAACTTGACATGATGCTGTACCGGCTCCTTGAACCCTCCAGCTGATGAGGCATGATGCTTGCTGGGTTCTCCTGAACCCCCAGCTGAAACAAAAGCTGGACACTGGACGGGCCCCTTGAACCCCATTAGCAGAAACAGGTGGCTAAATGGGCACATCGGTCCCTCCAGTGAGGACAGAAGGCTGAAGCGGCCCCTTGGATCCTCCAGCGGGAACAGACAGATATAGTGGCACCCCCTATTACACCAGTGAGCATCCAGGGTTTGGACATTAAAACGGTGGAGAAGTACAAATACCTGCTATTGTGGCTGAGATCCTTTGGGGTGAACAGGACACTCCTGTTTTATACTGTGGTGTGCTGGAGTGGTGGAATGGCAGAGATGGACAGGGGGAAATTCAACAAACTGGTCAAGAGGGCCAGCTCTGTCCTGGACTGTCCACTGAAGTCCATCAAGTAGGTTGGGGAGGAGAGGATGTTGTCTAAGCTAACATCCATCATGGACAACACCTCCCACCCCCTGCATGAGACTGTATGAGCACTGAGCAGCTCGTTCAGCAGTAGACTTACACCCACAGTGGAGCGCTACCAAGGTCATTCTTACCAGTTTAACATAGCTATCCTACTCAACACCTGCTTAATTGACACATCATACGGTTTTTAACACACACAAACACACACACACAATATTTCTTTGTACACTTTTATACACATCTCTGTACGATTTTCAGTTGCTTATGTATGTAGGACTACTTTGTGTCTATATTGCTGTTGTTATAAGAGCTGTCTAACACAATTACAAATTTCTCATTCGTGGCATAATAAAGGTTTGTTCTATTCTGTTTTACTCTATTCTAAACAGCCAATTTAGCCACAACATGGCTTAAAGACAGGTATAAATAACAGTTACGCCTGTGCCTGTGTGTCCTTTGAACCACTGCTGTCCTACAGAGAGGCATTTTAGAAACCAGGAAACCATTATTAAAATCATTTAAATCAGACATTAAAATGACACCAAAGAATTCATGTTAGTAACAGCTTACCTCTCTGCAGGAGATGCCTGCTGAACTTTAAAGCCAATGTGGAAATCTTCAGACTGGTCACTCTTAAAGGACACACTCCTCAATACAGGTTGAGGATTGACTTTCTGACGGATCCTAAAAAAAAAAAAAGAAAAAATTAAAGAAAAATAAAATAACTGAACATAAATACAATTCTTAAAATCAATTGAACAGAGACAGCTGATAGTATGTTAGACATTTTAAAACAGTTTAATACAGACTCTTTGAAAGACTCAAGTCTTTGATGAGATCTTTTAATGTAATTGTTCAAGAAATCACTCTTAGAGGACACAGGGCTGGGTGGAGGTCCAGGTGGGTTCCTGTGAATAATGATGGAGCAGTGATGTGAGTGCTGAGCTGTGACATGGAGAAGAGTCATGGACAGTTAGAGATGGTCATCTCACCTCTGAGCTTTGGTCTGGCTCTCATGTTCCCCACACAGAGTGCTTTTAGAGGGAGGGACTCCCTCCTCTCTGTCCTCACACTGATCCATGCTGCTGAACTCACATCAGCTCACACACACTTTCTACCTTCACCTGCAGAGGAAACACAAATCATTCATGTGCACATCAGCTGAAATCCTCCTTTCCATCATGTGTGCTGTCCAAATATCAGCTGCTTCTTTCCTGCTTCATCTCAATGTCAGCTGAATGCAGTCAGACAGCAGTGTGAGGCAGAGGAAGCTGCCATCAGCTGCTCTACTATCAGTCCACTAGATGGAGCCATGAAGCACACATGATGCATTCACTGACACACACTGATTCACTGTGACTGGAAGCTTCAGTCAGTTCAACACGTGTGAACAACATTTTCAAACATTTCAGCTGATCCATGATTCAAAGAGGATCAGCAGAGTTAAAAGCTTCACACTAATTATTCCTGCTGAGTTTGCAGAGAACTGCACTGTTAGAATAAAGTGTTAAATGTTGCCATTGTTGTACTTAAATTTATAAACCTTACCTAAACTGCATGATTAGATATTCTTCTGTTCTTCCCCTACACATCTAGGATGCTGGGGAGACCATTAGTTATAGTGTTTAACTGCAGGCACACCCTAGGTGAAAGTTTTCTGTCCTTATTTAGTGAGGATGTTTACTTCTTGCCATTTATGGCCTCACCTGTGTTAGTGTATGGTAGACCGTTAGAGGGGTTAAGCCATATACAGGGAGAGGGGAGATGACTTTTATGACCAGCAGGAAGTCACGTATATAGAGACACAAACACACCCATACACACACATGCTCGCACATACATACACACACACACTCAGTGCCTTACACTGCAAAAGCTCAAAATCTTACCAAGTATATTTGTCTTATTTCTAGTCAAAATATCTCATTACACTTAAAATAAGACAAAATTAGCTACAAAGCAGCGTTCCAGTAAGATATATGAACTTGTTTCAAGACAGCGAATCTTGAAACTAGAGAAAAACTAGATAATTTTCAGTTGTTTCATCTGCAGATTTTTTCACTTAATACAAGATATTTTACCTTGAAATATCATCATTTTTGGAGTGAACAAATAAAGGTTACACCTGCACACACACACAAAAACACACAGAGTCTGCAGACAGACACAGTTTGTACACAGACAGTTGCAGCATCCTCCTCCGTAATACCGACCATCCTTCACTACATCTATAAATCTTTCCTCTGAGGTCTTTCTCTTCACGTCTTGCATTGCAGCTCAATCTTTATCATGCTTAGTTTAGTTTATCCCTTTAGTTTATCCCTCCTCTGCAGATAACCAAACCATCTTCAGCTCTAACTTTGTCTGTGCTGGAATTGATCGTTTTTATATCGTCATTTATGCTTAGAAATATATAAATATATGCTGATAAAAATCATATCCTTATTAGGTCTGATAAAAGTCTGTGTGCACTTGTGTACCATGAGATGAGAGGAAGCAGCCTTGACGTTATAATTTCCATTAAAGCTGTAGAGACCAGACTGTCTTGTTCGTTATCTCAAAGTGCAAGACTTCATACCTTTAAATGTTCGTCTGAGACATGACCAAGTTGATTAAAAGGTCGTATGTCTATGTATGGTATAGCTGGAAACACACACACACATGCATCTACACACACCCACACACACAGAATACAGACACTGATGTTGTTCAGATATGCCTGCTTAAGAATGTCACGTGTAATTGTAATTGCATATTTGCTGTCTGACCGCTCAGACTGAATCAAAGTAAAGTTCACGCTAATGTGACCTTTTTGAGTCGATACTCAAGACAAGTGATTCATTACACTTTACTTTTCTTAAAAATAATGCAGTCAATACACTAATTAATTAATTAATTAATTAGTTAAGTGGTGACATTAAGAATGTACAAATGAACCTTTTATTCTCACTTTGACTCATTTTTAGTTTTGTACTACAGGAGTAACCAGATTTTAGAATTTTGTGTGTTTGATGTTGATCTGTGTGTTTATTTAACACAGTTAACCTGTGTTAAATCTGATTTAAGCTTTCAGATGAAAACTAGCGTACATGATCTGGTTTTTGAATCTCAGAGTTGAGCCTCACATGTTTCTGGTCCTGAGATTTTAAACAGCAAAGCAAAACTGTCACAATTGGAAGAGTTTGAAGACTCATGTTTGAAGATGGGGAATCACATGCAGACATTAGATAAAGAAGAACATAAAGAGAACTGGTTATTGACGTAAACCCAATAAAGCAGAACACAAGAAGCTCACTCCTTTGTCTGAAATCATGTTCAATAGTTTTTGTGTTGTTGTTATTCATGATGTTGGGTGTTTTCAGCAAAGGAAACATTCTTCAGTGAAAGTTCAAACCAGAAAAACCAGAAACTCAAATGCTTCGCATAGTTTCAGTTTACGGCACACCTGATCTATGTGAAGCATAGATCAGGTGCTTCACAACACTAACACACATCCAGAGTTTGTTTGATTTACACTCTAATTCAGATCATACTTCATATTTATTTCATGTTATGTAAAATGTAATAAAATGTAAATATAAAAAGTCTCTCTTCACATTCTGCTCCAAAAGTTCCTATAAACAAACTGTTAAAGGAGGAAACAAAGCAAACTTACAGTTTCTTCACACAGAGACACCAACAACAAGCTCCATTGCACAGCTGGACAATAAACACGGACACGCAGGTGAGCGGCTTCTTGGAAGGAGGCGGGACTCCACCTGAAGCTCAGCACATTTGGGAGGGGGAAGGAGGGAGATTTTTGGAAGAGTTTTACTTGTTCCTGAGTTAATCGGTTTGAGTGAGATTAAAGTTCAGCTTCATAACTGAACCGTTTTATTTCATTTTAAAGTCTTACTTGGAGGGGTGTCAGTATATTTTGAATTTCAACCGTCATATCCCCTGATGTAAAATGTGCTGTTCTGATTTAAACAGCTGACTCTGAATTGAATCTAACATTAAAAATATTTAAATTTTCACCGGGAGCAGAAACAGCGTGGTAATACGTTGAGATCCTGAAGGCAGACCTGTTTGTTTTTATTCAATAAGCGTAGCTGTATATTATTTTTATTAAGAGACATGGAGCTTGTATTTCTGTCATGTAGTAATTGTGTTTGACTATATGAAGGATATTAGACATAATGAAACAGATGATACACAAAAGAGAATTGCCCAAAATACTTAATTACACTTAATACTTAAATTATCTTTTTGTTTCTTAAAGAAATCTACTACATCACCTGTAATTTCCAGAGGGGATGGCAAACTGTGGAGCTGAGATGTCATAAAGTACACTGCGTTTCCGATTGTAAAATGATCATGCTGCGTTCTCGGGAAGTCTGGACACCCATGTGAATTTATGAAGTATGGACCTGCGTACTTGACTGTTGAGAAACAGATATGATCCTGGAGGACTCCACAGGAAGACTCGTTTCAGTTTGGTTTTGAGTTTTTGAAGACATTTTTAGTGCGTATGTCAAAGGCTTAGGAAGCTGTCCTACAAAGATAAAGAGTCTTTTGTCTATCAAATTTTCAAGTTTTGATTTTTTTTCTTTCCCCCCCTTTCTTTCTCTTTTTTTTAAACCAACTAACCAACACTAAAACTTGGGATTTTTCCTCTATTATTTTACTGTAGTTAGTGAAGTTCACAGAATCATTTCACTTAGTTTTAACTCTTTTCAAAGGTCTAGTTTTTATTTTAATGTTAGTTAATAAAAAAAATACTGTTTCAGATCTAGTTTTAGCTTTGTGATTAGTTTTGTAAACTATTATAACCAGTTGTTGACAACTGTGTGTTTTGTAACACTACTCCCAGTTGGAACAGAGACAACAGCTTGTGACCCAGTATTGTTAATCAGAGGCCAACATGTTTAATCTGTATATAAGACACCTCTGTAAGAAATAATCAATTACCAAGAAAACGGTCCTCCTTAACTGGAAAAATAAAAATAATCTTAATTCTAATCAATATAAAAACCATCTAATAGATCACATTAGTCTTGATACAGCCTCTGCCACCACATTTGATCAATCCCTTTGGGCTCCTTTGATCGGCTTCATCACCTAGTGGGGGTGGGGGGTCATGGTTTGGTCCTGCCTTCGCTATTGTGGTTGATGTGGAGGTTGGGATGGGCTTAGGGCGCCAGGAGAACCCCTAGAGACGTTATCCCTGGAGGGCACAACCCGGGGGGTTGTGGTCATAACCTGGTGAGTGGCTCTGGTCGCTCTTAGAGGGTGTTCTCCTCGTGGCTGCGTGCAGCGGGGCTGGGGGATGATCTGTACTGGCGGACGTAGGTTACTGGCCTGGTAGCCTGGCTGCCCCTGAGTGGATCCGGGGCAGGCGGGGGGGCTTGGGGTTCGGGGGTGCTTCGTCTCCGTGATGGGGCTCTGGCTGGGCCTTGGGGGCTTCGGTCCTCGTCGGTGTGTCGCCGAGGTTGTGGGCCGGTGGGTGCACGGGGGCTCAGCCCTGGCGCAGGGTGCCTCTGGTGCATCGACCTAACTGGGGGACTCTTCAACTGGCAGGGAGGTTGTTCCATCCTTGCAGAAGTCCACTCTGCAGGTGGGGGAGAGACACAGGAGAGGTGGAGAATAAACCTAACCTGGGTGTCTGTTGTCTTGTGTAGTCTGGAGATGATTGAATGTTGGGGTGGGTATAGTTTCCTCTGCGGTGGGGTGGGGTGGGCTTCCCCAGGTCCTGTGGGGCTTAGCGGTGCTGCTGCCGTGGGCCCCGATCGGGATGGGCCTGGGCTCCCTTGCCTTGGTGGGTACTAGGGGACGGGGGTGCCTACTGGGGTCAGCCGGGGAGCTGGCCCTAAGGAGGGGCATCTTGCCCTCCCTTCTTTTCCTCCCCATCCCCGGCTGCCTCCCTTTTCCCGCTCCACCACACCCACCCACACAGGTAGGGCCTTGGGGTGCGGGTGTGTCACCAGGGTGCAGGGGAGGCATTCCCCCCCCCTCTGTCCCCTTCTGGCCACCTGTGCCTCAATTTTATTTCACAACTTAGACATCCACATTATTCACACTCTCATAACACACACACACACATATATATATATATATATATATATAGGGCCTTGAGGGTGATCACGTTAACGGCGTCCAGAGGACGGTCTGTGTATTCAACCCTACCTCTGGCGCCGGTGCCCACCTCTCAATTTTAAATCCATGTAGACATTGAGGGTTCTCGGGAGGGGCCGTGCTAACACCTGCTGCTCTCTGGCAGCAGCACCATGCCCTCCCTTGTTTTAAATGCACTTTAGAACAACACGCAGCAACACTACACATGAGCGGGAGGAGGGAGGTATGGGGTCTTCACACACCCCCGTTCTCTACTAGCCATCGGGGCGGGGGCTGGGAGGAGGTGTTGGCTGTCCGATTGGCCTCCCTGCTGCTGCGGAGCCTGGGGCGGTCTGCTTGCCTCCACCCCGGGGGAAAGGGTCACATCTCTTGGGTCTGGGTGCCGTTTCCCCCTCTGGGGGCGAGGGTACCTGGACCCAGGGCATAGAGTATGTTTGGGGAGTATGATTGTGTGTACATGTCTATGTATGTCTATCCCTACGTTGGGTGAGTGCTGAGTGTTTGTATATGTGTGCATGAGGGTGGGAAAGCATGTTTATGTCTGTGTGTGCCTGTTTGTCTGTGTCTATATGTCAGGTCGGGTCTTAGACTCCACCTCCCTGGGTACTCCCAGGCCCTCCAAGTGTGGAGGCCTATCTCCCCTCACCACACTCCCTGCTGGTAACTGATGCCCTCAGGGGTTGGTGCATTGGTGGTTCTTGGTGTCCGGGGCTGGGCGCTCAGGTATGCACCGGCTCACTCCCGGTGGCTACTTGGCGGGGCCCGATGCCTGTCGCTCGGTCAGGCCTCTTCCGGGGCAAAGGGGGCCCTCGGGCCTCCGGCCTCGGGGCCTGCAACTCGGTTCACTCTGGCACAGCTGGCTGCCGGCAGAGCCGGCGGGCACGCCGGTGCAGCCCCCTCTGGCTTCTGCTCCGTGGCTACTGGGTGACCCCTCGTCTGGGGATCTCCTCAGCCCTTCCCAGGAAGGTGGCACGGATGCCCCTCCGGTGGTACTCCTTGGGCTCTCGCACTCTGGGTCCTCTGGATGTCTGGAGCCTGGATCTCCTCCATGCCTGCTTCATGCCCTGGGGGACGGGGCTATGGGCCTCCACACCCTCTAGCAGACCGTTACATGGGAAAACCTTTTGTATACAAGCGCGTTGATCCACACAGGTGTGCACACGGGTGTTCACTGTTCGTAGACATAAACTACACCTTTCTTAGCTGCTACTTCAAAGCACATTGTGCGCTGTCTGTCCTGCGTGCTGCACAACAACTTTCAATATTTAGTATTTACTGCTGTTCACACTCAGCTAGATTAACGTGATGGTGTTGTGTTTAGTATGTTGCTTTGTTTTTGTTTGGTTTTTTTTGCTTGTCTTCTCTTCTTTTTCTCTCAACAGGTGATCCAGGAGATTTTTTTTTTTTTTCTTTCTCTTTGTCTTTGTAAGTGCCCTTTCTCACTGTCCCTTTTCCCTTCTGTTTTTCTTTTCCTTCCTCTCTTTCTTTCTCCCTTTCCTATCCCCCAGTCATGTCTGTCCCATCTGTAACAACTGAAAATAAAATAAATAATAACAACAAAGTTTGATCAAATGGACCAATACGGCAATGCCATGATGATCCATTTGGCAAAATAAATCCATTTGGTATCCTTGTTGGTCTTCAGACAACAATTCTGACGGCTAAAGAACCAAATGGGACAGACAAAAAAAAAAAAAAAAAAAAAAAAAAAAAAATCAATTACAATATAAAGCACCTTGAAGCGACTGCTGTGATTTTGCGCTGTGAAAAAAAAAAAAAAAAATACTGAACTGAATTGTTGAAAGTAATGTGCTAACAATGGTAGCATTACTACTTGTAGCCCAACCAGCACTGGGTAAAGATGATGTTTGTCTATGAAAATATTACATCCCATGACAATATTTATTCTCCATACTGGTGGAGACAAAATATGAGGAGGAAACATTAGAAGGCCAGAGTTCCTTTCTTTATGCTGATAGTCTGAGATTCATTAACATAGACATCTACGTGGGTGTAAGCAGCCATTAACATTCAGTTTCATTGAGCTGAGCTGACATGTTACAGAACAATACACACAAACAAATGCAGAAATTGTGTTTGAATGAAAGCATGAAGAGGAAGACACAACACAGTGGAACACATGTATTGAGGTGAATGTAGTTCTTGTTTTTGCTGCCATGCACACACTGGTAACAACAAGAGCTGTCTCACAAATGCTGCACTTAACACGACCTGTGATAACTCTGCCTGCTAGGCTTTGTTTGACCAGCAGGGGGGTTTGTGTACACATGAAGCCTCCACATGTGAACCTCTGTGAGGCTGTTAGCTGGAAGGCTTCAAAGCCTGAAACTTTATCTCACCATCACAGGCAGAAACACAAACTCACACACAATGAACACAGTGTTTCCAGACCAATGTAATCTGATAACATATATTGAATCAAACAAATTGATTTGTCAATTGATTTTGACAAATCGGGCCCCTTAAACCATCCTTGGTAATGAGTTGGTGTGTCAATTTAAATCTTTGAAAGTGTGTGTGAGCTGAATTGAGCAGCATGGATCAGTGTGAGGACAGAGAGGAGGGAGTCCCTCCCTCTAAAAGCACTCTGTGTGGGGAACATGAGAGCCAGACCAAAGCTGAGAGGTGAGATGACCATCTCTAACTGTCCATGACTCTTCTCCATGTTACAGCTCAGCACTCACATCACTGCTCCATCATTATTCACAGGAACCAACCTGGACCTCCACCCAGGACAGAGTGAAGGATGTCATTAAGAGATTTGAACAAAACCAGTCAATTGAGGAAAAAGTATGCTAATGTCAGTTATAGTAATATGTGAGGAGACTTTTACTGAAGATTTGAACTTTTTTTAGGATCCATCATAGACTTAAACCCGGAGCTGAACCCAGCTCTGTGTCCTTAAAGCACAGGTGTCGAACTCCAGGCCTCGAGGGCCAGTGTCCTGCAGGTTTTGGATGAGACCTTGATCCAACACAGCTGATTCAAATGGCTAAATTACCTCCTCAACATGTCTTGTAGTTCTCCAGAGGCCTGGTAATGAACTACTCATTTGATTCAGGTGTGTTCACCCAGGGTGTTATCTAAAACCTGCAGGACACCGGCCCTCGAGGCCTGGACTTCGACACCCCTGCCTTAAAGAGTGACGCGTCTAAAGAGCATCCGGTTCATTTTTAAAGTCCAGCCTGTGTCTGCTGCAGAGAGGTGAGCTGTTAGTAAAATTAACTCTTTGATTTAACTGCTTGATGTTGTTGGATATAAACTGCAGTGCAAACACGTCTAAGTGAAACTCAGAGCACTCTGATACTCGCCTCATTCACACATTTATACAAGTGTGTTTCCTCTTTTCCTGTTAGTGGCTCACACTGGGACTGCATCTTTCATTGTTAATCTCACCTTCAGTATCACAGAGACAGGATCTGATGAGCTTCTTGTTCCTATAATGAAGTGACTGATAAAGAAAGCTCCTTTCAAACATGAAGCAGTGATCCAGCTGCTGTTGGCAGCAGGCTGACCACAGTGATGAATCTGCAGACAGCTGGATCAAATCAGAGGAGTTTACTACACCTTACTGACTGTGCTGATCTCACAGTGAGAGCAAGTTTGTTCCACAGTGTTGATGCTGAAACAGTGAAACACAGTCCTGTGTTTGAATCCTGACCTTTGACCCTGTAACAGTCATTTATTCTCTGGTCTGAGGGTCTCAGCTTGAAGATGCTCTGAGATATAAAGTGCAGCTGTAACATGTAGAGATTTGATTCAACTGGATTCTGCAGTGAACGTGAAGCTGCTGTACTTGGCTTTATATGTACTTTGAATTGAAAGGTACTTGATGTGTGAATGATGACGTATCACACGTACATCTACTGAGAAACGGCTTTAACTTTAGAATCAAAGTTCGGTTAGAAAAACATTGAAGTCATTCAGGGAATTATGATCTTTGTGTTTTTACAGCATTTAAAACCCAACAAAGAAGTGTCAGTGATCAGGAGTGGAAGGACTCTGGAGTATCATTTGTATTATTGTACTATTTGTACTACAAATACAGATGCAACAAGGGAAGCAGCAAAAGTGACTGAACACAGCTTTTAGAAGCTAAACTCACATTTCAATAATCAAAGTGGCCTCATCTGTGTGTGTGTGTGTGTGTGTGTGTGTGTGTGTGTGTGTGTGTGTGTGTGTGTGTGTGTGTGTGTGTCCATGGTTCCTCCACAGAGTGGACCAGCAGAGCTCAGAGGTTCCCAGTGGTCAGTCTGCCCAGCAGCATCAAACACAGCTGGACTCCATATTTATGGTCTGTACATGTACAACAACTACTTTATTATTAATATTAATAATAATACATTTATTTATAGGTCCCTTTCAGAACACCAATGACTCTGTGGACTAAATGACTGAAAGAAAACAAACTTTGAAATTAGACGGTGCAAATGTGATCACAGGGAAACGTTTTAAATGATGGACTTTAACTTTGTAATACTCAAAGCGTCAAATCAAGTTCAACAGTAACACCAGATCCAGTCTGTGAACCACTGGAGGGACTGGTCTGTTATATGTGTGAAATGTGTGTTTCTCTTCAGCATCATCTTCATCACTGCTGATTCCTTTGTGTCATCATGTGTTGAGAAGAGAGAACAGTTATAACGGAGGAGCAACAGGAAGCCCTGAAATCTGCATCCAACAAGGAAGTGTTGGCTCACCAGTGATCCCAGCAGAGGCCACTGGTTTGGCTCCAGTTGTTATAGATTCAATGATGTTGTTCCTACAGATACATGTTAGCATCTTTATTGTAGTAAAGTCTTGTAATGTGAAGATAGAAACAAGGCAGCAAACAGCTCCATGATCTGATCTTAATGATGTTGTTTTGGTTTATTTCTGTCTTTCAGAACTGGATTGGAAACTATCAAAGGTCTAAAAACAGCCTCAACCTGTAGCATCCCTGGCTGAATGATGGTCTCTTATACTGATGCTTCACAGAGGTTTTATTGGAAAGGTTTTTATTGAAACATTCAGTGAAGACACCGTAAGAGCTAGGAGCAAAACAAAACCAACAATATTAATACCATAACATCAAAAGAAACAAATTTCTCCTGCTCACATATAGCATATACATCAAATTTACATCACTCAGTTCATTATATCACCTCACTAACTTACAACTACACATAAAGGTCAAGGTTAACAACACATTAACTCTATTAAACGACATTTTGATTGCACGTAACTTATTCCGTTAAAGGAAACATTAACAAACCTTGTGCCACTGTCAGCCAGGTACTAATTGGCAAAGGAAACGTACATATTTTTCACTTTAAGGCACACTATTTATTGTATCCTAAAACAAACGTTACTAACAAGCCCTTTAACGGTTTTGTGCCAGTTTCCTGGTTGAAAATAAAAGCATGGATTTCAAAATAAAACCGAAGTACCTTTAAAACAAACGTAAAAATTTTTACCAAATTTAAAGGTCATTTACACAACCCTCCCAAAGAGCAAACTTTACACACGTCATCTTTCAGCTACAATCTTTGTTGCAGGGATCTTCTGCCAAACAAGGCTGAGAGAAGATTTCTTACAGCTGTCATGTTGATGCTGTTTCAATCTTTGGGCAAACACACTCATATATTAGGGCTGATATCAGGGCTGCACACGTTCTTTGTGTTTGTGATCATGAATAATAGAAGTGTGCCTGTTGAAGATCATGTTTGCTACATGATTATATGTCCTGTTATTGTTCTGTATTATATTCAGCTTTCAGCATCCTTTCCCAGCCCCTGTTACACCATCCATACAAAGCCAATCTGACTGTGAGCCAATGTGTTTGATAGTTTGTGTTGGATCAATAGATTTGACAGACTTGGTTCTCATCCAGAGGGAAACAGTCCAAATTCAGATCTAATGAAATGATGGAGGCTGTTTCCTACCACGGTGCTAATGTGTGACTAACAAGGCTCATGGTCTCCAGCAGACAAGCGCCTGGAATGAGGTGAGCTGAGTGTTGCTTTGGTGGGTCTGTGCCCACGTCATGCATCAGGGTTCATATTGGCAATAGTTCATATCTCTGTTCTTTAGCCTTCATCACAAAGCTGTGAAGGAAAAACAAACATCTAACAGGATTTGATGGATGCAAAGTCCACTGAGCTCTTTGTCATTTAGAAACTTGTCCAACCAACAAGAGCACAGATGAAAAACACAGTGACAGTTAAAGGATTTTGCCATATATGAGCATAGATTACTTTCATATAGATTTTCAATGCAGGCTTTTGGTGAGCCGCTGGGTTCTGTCTAATAATCATCTCAGCATTTTACAATAGAATAGCTCTTTATTAGCTCTTCATTTATTGTTGTTGGACATGAAACAAGGAAGCTGTGTTTCTCATTGGATGTTAGTTTCATGTTCATCAGGATCATTTTCTAAAGAGCTGATATTTAGACCATTTACTGCACTGGCTGCACATTCTGTCTACATTTCTCTGTATGTGCTGTGTTTGTCTTTCATATTTCTCCATATTGACACAAACAGTGAACAGCAGTAGATCTACTCTTCATCTGTTTTAGGCCCAGTGAAAGATATGAAGCAGAAATGGTGTCATTAGGAGAAGAAGAGAAGAACAAGTGCGGCGAGGAGGCAGCAGCTCTTAAAGATGAAACACAGCAACTTAGCCCTGAGCTCAGAGAGCTTCACATGAAAAAGCTCCTCAAGTAGATCATGTCAGAGGTTTGTCATCAACAGGAGGAACTGTTCATATCATAGAATGAAGGATGCTGTCAGCTGGATGAAGAAGGTTATTTAATGGCAAACGTTCACATTGAAGTCAAATTGTTGTGGTGTTGAACAGATTCATGGACTGATTGTCTCCAGAATGTTAGAAGAGCTTCAATGAATCATTAGAAACAACTTACAGCTGCACAGTTGTGTCAAACACATCTTTGTGTCATTGTGGGATTTTTGTGTTTCTACATGTGACACACGTCTAAAACATGCACACAATTTGAACACAAACAGGGACTCATTTGTTCCCACAGCCAGATGCTGAGAGCCATTTCCTTGTAGTCCTGTGTCTATATATATGCACCATTAGATGTTATTGGAATGATTGTCAGCTTTGATAGTTTCATGTATGTTTAGCTGGACGGCTGTTTGATCCTCCACATGTTTAAAGGTGTCCAGTCCTGAGACACTGGGGGTGAAAACAGCTGTGATGTCATTGGACTGTCACAAAGACAGAAGTGCATGAAGTGAGCAGCCAAGGAGCCGCTGATGTTTTGGATTCAACAGCATTTGAAAGGTTGACACAGACACATTTGCACATAGAAAGCTGAATTTGTCATATGCCACAGTGAACTCACTGTTCAGTGTTTTTCAGGAAGCTTCTTAACTGCCTCTGCTGCCAAACAAGCAGCTGATGTCCTTGAGAAGAAGCTGAAGAAGTCTTCAACAACAAATACAGGAAGTGGACTTTCAAATACTAGATTCACTTTAGACTCACACAAGAAATGACTCAACTAGCTGTGTTTGATTGAGTCCTTTGACTCTATGAAAGCTCAGTGTGTGTCTGTACACAGACTGTTGTGTTGGACTATTATTCAGTTGTCTGCTGAATGTTTTCAAATGTCTGCATCTCAGTGTAGATGAGGCTGGGGTCATGGGAGGCCACCATAGCAGTCTCTTCAACATCATGACATCATCATAAATGCTACTGGACTGTCTGATGGGCTGACGGTGAAAAAGCCGTCGGGAAGGAAACAGAAGACATTTCAGAGGCTGCAGCAGATTTCTTTGATTTGGGGCCTTTTTCAGCTTTATTGGACGGAGCAGTGAAGATAAGTGACAGCAAAGCAGAGGGAGAGAGAAAGGGGGCGTGGCCCGGGTCAGAATCAAAGCCAGGCCAGCTGCTCTCCACCTCGTGGCACATGGTCACCTGCTCATCCTAGTGAGCTCCACCAGCAGCCCTTTCACACAGTTTACACTGTCAAACACTGTGTGTGGACCTCAGCTAACAATAGGCTACATTTAAGTCTGGACTACATGTTTTTATATTGAGGCAGATTTTTCACTGTTTTTATTCCATCAGCAGCTCAACATCATGAGCAGCTTTGACAGAAAGACATCAAACTCAAGCTGACTTTAAACTGGATCTACTTTTAATACAGGGGCTCAAAAACAACTCACATCTTTATTATATATCAGGACAGAAAGTCATTTCATCTCAAATGGAAAACAGCTTTATTTGGAATAATCAGCACGGCGGTATCAAAGTACTGTTGCTTCCATCCGCTACCGCCTCTCCCCCGCATCTTTTTGAGGCGACAACCCGGAAGGCATATATTAGTGCCACCTGAATGTGATTGGTCACAACAGGCACGTGCAGACTCGCGGCGTGGCGTGCGTCATGACGCATCGCGATGCCTTCACGGACACGCTCCGATTGGAATTTAAGAGTTCGATTCAGATTTTTTATGTGGGTTACATTTCTATGAGTCAAAAAGCTCCAGATGTTGTCGGCTTCACAAAGAAAACAAAGATTAGGAACTTAAACACAAAGTGTTTGGAGCCAAAATGTTCCCAAGCTGCTCTTTCTGAAATGGCAGAGGTACAGTGGTGTCTAACAGCACACTGTGGAAGGCAAACATGTTATTGTTGGATGAAACTTCATGAATCCTTTGTAGATTTGAGCTTTTGGAGCCTTTCTTTTCTCTTCAGGTGTACAGAGGCTGAGGAGGCAGGTGAAGCAGGTGGAGCTGTTGTAATGCTGGCAGAGGGTGTGTCTTAGTAACTCTGTGAGGTAGAACTGGATTCAACATTGTGGATGTGTTGATGTTGGAGCCATTAAGATTCTCTGCACACTGTAGGATTTCCCTTTGATTCACTGCGGGGGCATTTTGGAGTCTGTCAATGAAACTCTTCATATTTGTGTTTGACACCAGTTTATAGAAACAGAGAAATGTGTCGTGCTTTTGTTCGGCCTCCACAAATATACACATTTGTTCATTGGTTGGACTTTTTGGAAGGAGACACATTGAAAACCATGTTAATAAGATCTTGTTGTTTCCTGTGGATCCGACACAGAGAGTGGACTTCAGACAGAAAGCGTGGAAGAGATTTTAGAGGCCGTGTGTGGCAACAGGAAGTTTCTGTATGTTTGCTGATCTTACATGTGGAAAACAACACGTGATGTTTGTGAAGTTCTACAATGATCATTGTTCTGACAGCATTTTGAGTGGGAACAGTTCAAACTGACAGTAGTGGGAGTTATTTACTGATTGAAACAAGCTGAATGTTTCTGTGCACGATGAAGATCAGCAGCTCAGCTGATCAATGAATTGACATCTATCAGTCATTTCATGAGATGAAGTCATCAGCAGACATTTGTTCTAACTGTGTGATAAATGTCAGAACGTCAGGGCTCTGCTTTAGTCACTACTTGATGATCATTGGCTCATTGTTGAATCCAGTGGCCCAGTCTGACCTCTGACCCTTTGCTGCAGGTCTTCTGTGTTATCTCCACTTTCATGTCTGATCTTCTGCTGTATCGTCCAAAATAAACATCTGAATCATTTCCAACACTTCAGCAGATCTTTAGTTTGGGCAGTACAGTACAAAATAACACATATTGTACTATACTGCCCACTTCCTGATCTTATTGGATCTGTGTGTGAGGTTGGTGAAGGAAACACATGTTTACTGAGTGAATCGCTGCCATTAGGAACTAGTTTTTATATCACAGCCTAGAAATCACACAGGACCATTTCTGCAAGTGAAAAGTAATTGGAGGAAAATAATTGTATAGTTTGTGCGACTGTTGTTTGTAAATGAAGAATTGTCCCAACTACATGTGCTGCTGACCTTTGACCTGTTCTTTAGGTGCACAGAGGAGTCTGTGGAAACATCCAGAACTGAGGCAGTGCTACAGATGTCTTCAAATAAAGTGGTGTATTATCCATGTTTTCTATGGATCACATCAATATCCTGATCTAACAAGCCCCCTTTTTGTGGATTTTAGAGCCTCTGACTTTTGCTGCGTCTGCGTCTCATTTCAAGCACAAGAGCAAGAAGTGGATGAAGAAATGGGGCGAGTGGGGTCAGTGTGGTGCATGTCAGCTGTGCTCATGCTTTCACAAAGAACATGTGTCTTCATTGGCAGCATTAAGGTGCACTTTAGTCTTCATAATAATAAAGTATTCTGACTTTATTATTGTGAATCCTCACAGTCATGTTGCAGCTCTGCTTTGCTTTAAGAAAATGTTCTACCAGGATGTTACTTTCCTAAACGTGTTCTCCAAATGTTCCCAAAGACTTTGTTCTAAGTAGTTCTACATGATGAAACATTCACACTAAGTTTAAGAAGGACACACAAACACCATCTGTGCTTTCATCATGTGTACAAACGTGTTCAGACCTGATGTCAAATGTACCGTGAATGGATGCAAATGTGGATCGTTCCAATAAAATGAGACAGTTTTGTAAGTGGATCACAGTTTGAAGTTCATTGAAACCTATAAGAACATGTTATTCAAACCAACTTTATCCAACAGGAAGAAGCATCAGGGGAACAGGAAACATTCAAACATGTTTACTGTAAGAACTGCACAAAGGAAGGAAACACAATCCTACACACGACCACTTTAAAATAGACACTTTCAAACATCAGGGAGTGCTGCAATAACAACAGCTTCTACACACTAAAGCATGTTCAGCTCTTATTTCAGGACAAATCACGCGTGTGTTTGAAGACAAATCCACATGATTATACATTATTGATCAGCTTGAATCAAACTCACTGACTGATTTTTTCTTCATAAACAAACTGTGTGTGTTTGTTTGTGTCTTGTTTAGTTTGTCCTCTTCTCCTTTAGTGCTGTCAGTTCCTGTAAAACATGCAGTCTATTTATAGCTGAACCTGATCCTGCAGCTGCGCCCTGCAATTAGTGCAGGCAGATATCTTAGACCTGATCAGGGGAAACACTGGGGGCTCAGCCCTGGAACCACAGCAGCTGTTTAAAGTTATTGAGTGTATTTGGCAGTAAAGTGAATGTAAATGTGAGACACTGTGTGCTCACAGCTAAAGGCTGCAGTCAGCTGTGTCAGAGCGTCTTTCACACAATGATCCTTTAATAAACACTCAGAGCTCCATGTTGATGAAGCAGTCATGTGTGAGCTCGTGTGCTGACATATTGACAGTGTGACCTCAGAGCTTCTATCTTCTAGCAGATTTTATTTTTGCAGTGACTGAAGGATAAAACCCCCGTTGTAGAGCCAACAGTCTGCTGCAGGACCCTGAATGCATCATTAGTGTACAGGTAAACTCTCAGGTCAGAAACATGAATCTGATCCTGGATCAGTGTGTTTAAACACACACTGAGGATGAAACGCTGCTTTAATGTTACTTTCATGTATTTTGAGGGGATTTACTGCAGCGAAAGTCCTGCATTAGAATCCTGCTGATGGTCATACTGACATCAGATGAAGGTAAAGTGTTACAGTAGAATTTTGTACCTCACACTCGACCATGATCACCTTCATCATGGATGTTTGGATGAATGTGGAGCTGAAACAAAGTGTTGACAGATGTTTGTGTTTCAAACAGGAAAATGAGCAGAAATAAATCAGCTCTGAACAAACAGCCGCCTGTCAGTATTATTATGGTCTGTGCAACATGGGCTGTCCATTCACTCAAACTAATCTATTCTGTGTTTTTCTACGTTCAATAGAAAATCTTATGTGCTGAGTTCACTCACTCCATCCTCTCTGTTACTGCCACAGTTTACTGCTGTGGAAAAGCGGGGGGCGTAACAAAAGTGGAGTGAAATGGAGTGCTGTGATTGTTTGTGGCTGTGGACCCTCTGTCCCACAAGCCCCTCCCTGGTTTTTCCTTCCCGACGTTTTTCTCTCCTGAACTTTGTGTCTGAGGCTGATCGTCTCCGTGTGAAGCTCCGTGTTAAGGTAACGTTAGCAGTGTGTAATGTTTCCTGGCTAACATCAGCTGTGTGCAGCTTAGTTCAGCACAAATCTGCCGCTCCATAGTTCTGATAGTTATTCTGATTCACGGTAACGGACTCACAGCTGGACCAAGAGGCTGACCGCGCCCTGAGCTCTGAGTGAGTGAGGCCGCTGTACGTGACGTGGAAACATGTTTCTGAAGAAAAAAGGAAATATGCTGTGAAGATTTGATCTGTCGTTTCTTTCTCTGCTCGCTCTGCTGTGATTTGATTTTAAGACAAAACACGTTTTTCAGTTAGTCTCTGTGTTTCAGGCTCTGAGTGTTTGTGTAGGAGTCTGGACTCTCCTGAAAGAGACCAAATTATAAATGTAAAGTTAAAGTAAAGCGGTTTGTCATCGTGTATCTGGAGTGGCGTGTTTAGAAAATTTTTGTTGGGGGGGCCAGGTAGGGGCACAGATTTGGAGAAGGGTGGCAGATGTAATTGGCAGATAATGTTAAAAAAATTCTACCAACAGTTAACCATCATTCAATAACCCTGTAAACCTAATAACTGAATTTGCTTTTGACTCTTATTAGAATGAGGTTTTAACCACTACGGTGCAGCAATATTTGCATAGTATTTTTACTGACATATAGTGCACGTATGTTTTGGGCAAAAACATTTTTAAATATTAAAATATGAACATTTTTAACATACAATTGGCAAATTAGCCAATGCAAAACTTTATCTGCCTATTAAAAAAAGAAGATAATCTTCTCACAAACGGGTGTTTGATTTTGAAACAGGAAAAAAGTGGGGAAACAAATGAAAAGACTAACATTTGAATAAAACCTGAAAGCAAGTAAATACTTTCTATGCTGCCTTATGATAAACTTTGGTAATATTGATATATAAAGAACGACACTGGCTGATGATGAAATATAGTCAGCTGGCATGGTGACACTGCCAGTATTAACCTGCAGGGCTGGACTGGGACAAAAAATTGGGCATTTTGACTACAGACCGGCCCACCAGGTATTAAAGCCATAAAGCCTTTGAATGAAAGCAGATGCTGTTGTGACAGTGATGTACACTGTCTTGTTGGTATATGTATGATTTCTATCAATTTTACATCAGATAAAAACTTTGTTCGCAAGATTTAGATAATTATTTAATAAAAGCGAGATATTTTAAATGAGAATAAGAAAGAAAAGTATTTCTTTGTGCCCCCCTTTCCCTGTTAATGCCCTACCTGGCCCCCTGGCATAACTTTGCTAGACCCGCCCCTGCACAGTTACCAGCTGTCAGCTACATAGAAAAGGATCCTGGTGTTATTTGTCTCTCAGAAACAGTTCATAACTTCAACTCATCCATGTCACCTAAAAGGTAAACCTGTTTCTCCATCACCTGTTCAGCTCTGATGATTCAGTAAGGACATCTCCTGGTTTCATCTTCATGTTTCCCTCTCACCACATATACAAACCGATATCATGACCAGCAGCTTTACAGCTGTGGCTCCAGCAAACATCAGCTGATACTAGAAATTAATATTAAATAAATTCTAACAACAGCTGATCAAGCTTAAATGTGCTGCTGTTGTTTAACGCGACATCTGCTGGTTTCCTCTTTCTGGTGCAAATTGGGCGATAAACAAGAGAGAAAAGCCGATCAGCTGATCATTGATCAGTTTCATGATTGAAGTAGCAACAGGAGAGGGAGGGGGAGAGAATGAGAGAAGAAGAGGCAGCTGTGCAGCAAAGACACAGAATAACTCCAGCTTTGTGTCTTTTTTTCATTCTAGCTTAAGTCCGGGACAAACTGCGTCTCTTCTCAGCTCAATACGAAACGCGTAATATTTTCTCTGAATGAGGGACCATTCCATTTTTTAAGGAGCCGCTGTAAACTCTACTAACTAAACTTATGAATAAAATAAAGTTCACTATCAGTAACATCATAACACCCACCCAGCTGTATAGAAACTCCGTCATGCTAGCTAGCACCAGTATGAGTTATTGTAACTGACTGTAAAAAGTCAGCACAATGAAAATAAACTCCACCTAAACTTGGTTTATATCTGACCCAGATAGACTGCAGGTCATAACTTCTTACCTGAAGTTCAGTTCACCTGACACTCGGACCAGCAGCCGCCTCGGGTCTCTCCTCCTGCCTACCCTTCCCTCATCAACCTGCTAGCCGCTGTGGAAGCTCCGCCATGCTCGATGGCCAGTCCAGCTATGTTAAACTGTTAACCTTTCGCCGAAAAACTGTTTTCTGCGGTGCCTCTTTCTTGCTTGGCTCTTCTACCTTTGCTAACATGATGCTCATAGCTCAGAAGCCGATGCTGCATTCACTTACACTCGGATATCTGAGCTTCACTGTGAAAACATAATCGTACATTTGATATTTCATTGAATTTTATTGTTTTAGCTTCGGGGTGGCACCTGGGGTGGCCAGTCCGGTTGGGGGGGTGGCCTGTGCCCCCCCAGGCCACCCCGCTGGACACGCCACAGTGTATCTGGGATGAAGTCACATCAGAAACATGTGTAACCTGATGGTTCACTAGAAACTCCCACATGCAGCTGCGCACACTGACATCAGCGGTGCACAGCTGCAGAGCCTCTCTCTGCTCTCTGTGCACACAGGTGACAATCAGTAACCATGGTGACAGGGAGGGTTTCTCTTGGATGACGAGTCCCAATAAAAGATCTCAGCTCATTAACAGACAAACGTGTCTCTAGAGTAGTTCGACTGGGTGCGATATGATCCATAAGATTTACACACGTCTGCAGTGATTTGTGTGTTTCATATGAGGACTCACAAGCGTGTGCTGCAATCCACACATCACAACCTGAAAAGATCCTCATCATTTACACTCAGTTTATTAAGTTCAGCTTCACCAATCAAAAACCTTCCTGTGCGCACAAATATCTAAAACATTTCTCTCCATCACACGTGCAGTTTTGAGACAAATGTCACGCTGCCAGCTTCATGCAGCTTTCCACAAACTAAGCCAAGTTTTGTCTTACAAATAAATAGATTTATCAACATTGTAATTTTTTCCTTAAGATTTCATTTTCTGTGGCTTAACAACAAAGGAACAGCAATGAAGAACGCAGTGCTCTCATTGCTTACATCAGCATCATCCTGTGACTCCAAGCTTTACTTTTCACTCTTTAATGTTTTATAAACATTTTCTGAGCAGCATTAACATGAGTTAGCTAGCAGAGCAGCTAGCAGTTAGAGTATGAACTCTTTGAAGACCTTTGTAGGACTACAGTAATGGAGGATTTGGAGGCTGAACTGGGCTCTGTGACACTTTTTGTAGTGAACTGATGAAAGCTGTGTCTCAGATGGATGTTAGTCCAACACATCAGACATGACCTCTGCAGCTCTCAGCTGATGTGCACATGAATGATTTGTGTTTCCTCTGCAGGTGAAGGTAGAAAGTGTGTGTGAGCTGAATTGAGCAGCATGGATCAGTGTGAGGACAGAGAGCAGGGAGTCCCTCCCTCTAAAAGCACTCTGTGTGGGGAACATGAGAGCCAGACCAAAGCTCAGAGGTGAGATGACCATCTCTAACTGTCCATGACTCTTCTCCATGTCACAGCTCAGCACTCACATCACTGCTCCATCATTATTCACAGGAACCCACCTGCACCTCCACCCAGCTCTGTGTCCTTACACAGTGACACGTCTAAAGATGCCATCATTGATTTTAAAGTCCAGCCTGTGTCTGCTGCAGAGAGGTGAGCTGTTAGTAACATGAACTCTTTGAGTTGGTTGGATGCTAATAGACATAGATTAGTTCATATTAGCTAATTAGTGACAGAAGCAATGACTTTGTGGAGAATAAGAACACTGAAGCTAAAAATCTGTCTCACTGTCGTGCTGCTCTTTGCTGCAGCAATGAGTTTATTTAAAAACTTTCACTCTTTGTCTCATCAGCAGGAAGTGGTTCTGCTTTGTTTGCTGGTTGAGCTAAAACAGGAAAATCCACAGTTAGCTGTAGTGTTTGTAACGAGGTTAAAGAGGAGAAACAGAGAGAGAATTTTATTGATCCCTTGAGTTGGTTGCTCAGAGAAATTCAGTTAAACAACAGCTGGAACTAATCAGACACAACAAGACAGGGAGAACGCACAACTTAACAAAATCCTGTAGAGACACAAGACATGGAAGGTTCACAGGCAGGGGCGGTCCTAGGCTGTTTGGTGCCCTGGGCACCATCATCAAAATGATAAAAAGTAAAGACTTGAAATACTTTACATGTAATGAGTCGATATTATATATTAGTTTGACCTTTTAAGAAGAATAGCAGACAAATCAACAATACAGCTCTTCTAATTAATGGCTAATTAATATTATGCTGAACACAGCGCAGACGTGCAATAGAGTCTATGAGCTCCATCAGTGTCTCACACTGACTTTTCACATATATGTGTGTGATCGAATTTAGAAAACACATCGGTGCAAACTACAAGTCTATATCATGATGTTGTCGTGGAGTTTTTTGATAAAACGTCTGCAACTGAGAAAGAGCTGTGGTCAAACTATTTATTACTGCGTGCATACATGAGAGCGAACACACACATCATAACATCACAGGTCTAAGTTATGAGCACTCCACCCTCAGGACGTCTCAGCTCCTCTTTTATACGGCGCTGGCATGACGTCGGGGCACCATGAGTACCAGCAACTTTTCTTTTCTACTACGGTCCTGTGACCCAGTGTTTATGTCTTTTCTTGGTTCATTAATATTCTTTCTTAATCATGGTTCAGTTTCCTGTCCTGTGTACAGTGGCGGTTTTTGATACGGGCGACATGGGCTGCTGCACGGTATAACACATTTTGGACATTCTTATTTCACATCACTGCAAGCCTTCAAACATCTAAGCCTAAATAGAAACACATGAAAGGCTTCTGTTCCTTTATTTATATTTATTAAGATGTCGCATAAAAAGAGATGACGTGTGCTAAAGTCGCAGGTTAAAAGTGGGACAGTGAATGACTGCAGGTGTCCATAAATTGCAGTTGTGGTACTTCAGCATCTAGTTAGTCTACTGATGAGGAGAATAAAGGGAAAAACATTTTGAAAGTGCCAGGTCAAATTTTGCAGACCATTATATAATTTCGATAAAATTCTTGATGGAGGTTTTTTATACGCACCAGTTATTATTTCTATTATATGGGTTCCTTCTCTCAAGGGCTTCTTCAATATTTCTGTATTGTAAAAGTGTCTTAATTGAAAGTACCTAAATAAATCTGATTTATCCAGTCCAAATTGTCTCTGTAGATTCTTGAAGGTGAATTCACATTTTAATAATGAAAGTGGCTTCATGTGTATGTGTGTGTGTGTGTGTGTGTGTGTGTGTGTGTGTGTGTGTCCATGGTTCCTCCACAGAGTGGAAGAGGATAGCTCAGAGGTTCCCAGTGGTCAGTCTGCCCAGCAGCATCAAACACAGCTGGACTCCACATTTATGGTCTGTACATGTACAACAACTACTTTATTATTAATATTAATAATAATACATTTATTTATAGGTCACTTTCAGAACACCAAGGACTCTGTGGACTAAATGAGCAAAAGAAAACAAACTTTGAAATCATACAGTGCAAATGTGATCACAGGGAAGCGTTTTAAACATTGAGGCTTTAAACAAAAACCAAAGTGAAACAGTTTGTAGTCGAGATCAGTGGGAATGAAGCTGAATAACTGTTTCTACAATAACTTTGAGAAATAAATGAGAAATATGATGGAAATTAGCAGCATTAGCACTTACTAATGATGTGAGTTGAGACTCGGCTGTATTGAGACGACCAGATTAGGTGGTCCTCAACTGTAATGGAAACCAGTGGATCTAGTCCAGTGTGGCGACCTGTGGTGAGTTGATCTGAGCAGCTACTAATGGAAACGGGGCCATAGATGTGTTTGTGCTTAATAACAATGAATCACAGGATTTTTACATTACTGTTAAAATCTCATGTTGTTTGTTAAAGTGTGCAGTTCAGGGTGTGTTACTAAAACTGTGGTTTGCTCACTTTCCAAAGACCCAGCCCCCATAAAAAGCAGCCAATCAGCTTCTAAGAGTTACACACCCACACATATCAAGTTAACTCTGGTCTAACACACTTGGATTTAGCTTGAAGAAGGTTCCTGTACGAGGACTGAAAATGATTTTAAAAAGCAGGCAATGTCCAAAGAACAACTTTGACACACCTTCATAAAGCCTGCAGAGCAAAAGAAAAACTAGCTGAAAGTCTGGCTGCTCTTATGAAAAGTACAGAGAAATTATGGGTCGCTCAACACTTGTGCACAATATAAGAGTTAAATCTGAAGAATAAGTCAAAATCCTACAATAATACTGAGAAAATCATCTACAGCTAACTATCCAAGTGGATTTGTTTAAGACAGCTCCATCTGCTGGTGGCCCTCTGCAGGTGCATGAAAGGGGCGTGTTTATAGTGAAAGTAGTAGAGAAAGTAAACCCCATGGGAAGGAGGAGGACTCTCAGCAGCTTCCAGCTCATATTCAGACATTTGACTTCTCACTGAAAGCAGCAAGTTTGAGTGTCTGTGCCTTAATTAGAAGAGATAACATGGCCATAGTAATTAGAGTTGATTGAGCAATGCTGTCCTTGTAATGTAGTTTATGATTTTTATACATCTGTTTGTGGACAAGTCCAGTTTTACTGTAGAGCCTCTCAAGTTGGTGACAGCAGTCAAAGTTCACGTGGAAACCAGAGCAGCAAATCAGGTCCAAATGTGTTGTTCACAGTGAGTGGGATCATCATTGGCTGCTATGTTAACATCCTGCAGCAGGATGTGTTTGGTCAGAGAATGGATAGATCACTAAGTCATTGTTGAGTTTAGGGGGATGGTAGACAGCTGGAGTAGGTTCAGCCAGTTGACACACAGTAGATAAAAATAACTGAAGGCAGGAGCAGACTTTCTGGCTTCGATCATCAACCCGTTGGTAGGCAGCTCTGAACACCAGTGAAATGTTTCTCCCACTGACATCACTGCATTCATATGAACACCATCAATGTTTTGGGATCATGGAGTTGTGGAGAATGTGTCAGTTAATCAGATAAAGTCAAAGTTACAATTGGTGAAGAGACCGTGGATGATATGCCCGTTGATTGTAAAGAAGTGGATGTTGTGTAGACTGAAGTTCAGAGTGGTGGGTCATTCATAAAGTATTCTGTTCCAGCTGCTGGAGGACAACATCATTACTTTTGTGAAGAACGAGCTGAAGAAGATCCAGAAGGCTCTGAATCCAAATAAGCCCCAGTGCTTGGAGTTTCAGAGGGAGGATGATGAGCAGAGGAAACACAGCAGAGAGGCATTTGTGAAGATCACAGTGGACTTCCTGAGGAGAATGAAGCAGGAGGAGCTGGCTGACCGTCTGCAGAGCAGTAAGAGGATTTATCTAAAGATTTAAGCTGTTAGATAAATGAGACACCTGCGACACCAGTGTGTTCAGTCATTTCTTAGTGGGTCAGAAATTGTCATCAGCGTTTTGTAAAATATCATTGTTGAAGTTGTATTTTTATTATTATTATTCAGAACTTCCTGCTGCAGTTTGTCATCGTAACCTTAAATCTGCTCTGAAGAAGAAGTTCCAGTGTGTGTTTGAGGGCATCGCTAAAGCAGGAAACCCAACCCTTCTGAATGAGATCTACACAGAGCTCTACATCACAGAGGGAGGGACTGCAGAGGTCAATGATGAACATGAGGTCAGACAGATTGAAACAGCATCCAGGAAACCAGACAGACCAGAAACAACAATCAGACAAGAAGACATCTTTAAAGCCTCACCTGGAAGAGATGAACCAATCAGAACAGTGCTGACAAAGGGAGTGGCTGGCATTGGGAAAACAGTCTTAACACAGAAATACACCCTGGACTGGGCTGAAGACAAAGCCAACCAGGACATCCAGTTCATATTTCCATTCACTTTCAGAGAGCTGAATGTGCTGAAAGAGGAAACGTTCAGCTTGGTGGAACTTGTTCATCACTTCTTTATTGAAACCAAAGAAGCAGGAATCTGCAGCTTTGAAGACTTCCAGGTTGTGTTCATCTTTGATGGTCTGGATGAGTGTCGACTTCCTCTGGACTTCCACAAAACTACAATCCTAACTGACCCTAGAAAGTCCACCTCAGTGAATGTGCTGCTGATAAACCTCATCAGGGGGAAACTGCTTCCCTCTGCTCGCCTCTGGATAACCACACGACCTGCAGCAGCCAATCAGATCCCTCCTGACTGTGTTGGCATGGTGACAGAGGTCAGAGGGTTCACTGACCCACAGAAGGAGGAGTACTTCAGGAAGAGATTCAGAGATGAGGAGCAGGCCAGCAGGATCATCTCCCACATCAAGACATCACGAAGCCTCCACATCATGTGCCACATCCCAGTCTTCTGCTGGATCACTGCTACAGTTCTGGAGGATGTGCTGGAAACCAGAGAGGGAGGACAGCTGCCCAAGACCCTGACTGAGATGTACATCCACTTCCTGGTGGTTCAGGCCAAAGTGAAGAAGGTCAAGTATGATGGAGGAGCTGAGACAGATCCACACTGGAGTCCAGAGAGCAGGAAGATGATTGAGTCTCTGGGAAAACTGGCTTTTGATCAGCTGCAGAAAGGAAACCTGATCTTCTATGAATCAGACCTGACAGAGTGTGGCATCGATATCAGAGCAGCCTCAGTGTACTCAGGAGTGTTCACACAGATCTTTAAAGAGGAGAGAGGACTGTACCAGGACAAGGTGTTCTGCTTCATCCATCTGAGTGTTCAGGAGTTTCTGGCTGCTCTTCATGTCCATCTGACCTTCATCAACTCTGGACTCAATCTGCTGGAACAGAAACAAACAAAATCCACATGGTCTATATTGTTTCGAAAACAAGAACCAGAAAAAGAAGTAAAATCTGTAGAGAAACACTTCTACCAGAGTGCTGTGGACAAAGCCTTACAGAGTCCAAATGGACACCTGGACTTGTTCCTCCGCTTCCTCCTGGGTCTTTCACTGCAGACCAATCACAGTCTCCTACGAGGCCTGCTGACGCAGACAGGAAGTAGCTCACAGACCAATCAGGAAACAGTTCAGTACATCAAGAAAAAGCTCAGTGAGAATCTGTCTGCAGAGAAAAGCATCAATCTGCTCCACTGTCTGATTGAACTGAATGATCGTTCTCTAGTGGAGGAGATCCAACAATACAGGACTTCAGGAAGTCTCTCCACTGGTAAACTGTCTCCTGCTCAGTGCTCAGCTCTGACCTTCATCTTACTGTCATCAGAAGAAGATCTGGATGAGTTTGACTTGAAGAAATACTCTGCTTCTGAGGAGGCTCTTCTGAGAATGCTGCCAGTGGTCAAAGCCTCCAACAAAGCTCTGTGAGTACATTTTAACTTGTATGCTTGTTGATAAAAAGCAGGTGCGATCAACTAAAAAAACTAACAAAATAACCCCCGAAAAACAGTCATGAGTGCTGGTGTCTGAAAAGTCTATAGAGCTATTAAGTGATAATCAGTACTCACTTTGTTCAACACTGAATACATGTCGGCATTTCTGAAATTTTTCTGGGTGTAACTCCCATCAAAGTTCCATCCAGACCTGGCCTTCAGTTGTTATCTAAGTTTTAATCATGAACTCTTCTGAAACGATTACAAAATAAAGACATTTGACACATTTTGTTGATACCAAAAGCACATTGAACTATCCAGTGTTCTTTTACTGCTCTGTTCTCTCTTCACTTCTCTCTTCTCTCTCTGATTGTCTCCACATGTTGCTCATTACTTTCCAGACAAAAAGAGAATGGAATATTCCTAAATGTTATATAATCTCATTACACTTGATCAAAAGTAATTTTTTTATTGTTTTGCTGTTATTTTTCAGACTGAGTCTCTGTAACCTGTCAGAGAGAAGTTGTGAAGCTCTGTCCTCAGGTCTCAGCTCTCAGTCCTCTAATCTGATAAAGCTAGACCTGAGTAACAATGACCTGCAGGATTCAGGCGTGAAGTTTCTGTCTGAAGGACTGAAGAATCCACACTGTAAACTGGAAGCTCTCAGGTGAGATCAAACATTTTTTAATCAACTGGCAGAATTAGCAAATTAATAATTAGGTAATCCTTTAATAAGAGGAGATGTGGAGGTGTTCTGATGTGCAACATACTCTTATGTTGAAAGATTCTAAAACAAGAAGTAGTTCCTGGGAACTACTTTCTGTTTTGTTGCTGTCTAAGTAGAAATTTGATGATGAAAATAGTGATGAGTTTGCAGAGTTGAATCCACAGCACACAACACAAATATTCTCACACCCGACAATATGTACATAGTCACGGTGTTGGGTACTGAAGATCATAATTAGAAATTTAATTGTAAGCTTGGTGTTTTTAAGGGAAGCAATTTTAATTCAGTGTTTTCATTACACATACACATACTCAGTGAATACAGATTAAAAAATTTCGATTAAAACTCAACATTCATCACATAATCTATTAGCTTCTTTTAAACCAGCTTAATAGCTTACTTACAACTGGGCTCGTCAGGCACTCTTTTTGGCTGCAGTGGTTATTATTATATTTACATGCTTCTAGCTCCCGTTTCTGCTTGGTGACAACTCTTACTTTTCCTTTTTCTCCCTCCTCTTGCTCACAGACACAATTGCCATCAGCTCTCATTAGTTTTAGTTACTGTTTGTATTTTTGAGTTTATTTACTTCCATCAGTGTTCCACTACATCCCTTTACTAGGTTCACTCAGATGGTGTGATTAACTTCCTGTTTTATTTTGGTAGTTATCATCTCTGGTGTCAAAGGTTTAGTTTTACTTCCTCCCCTGGCATTGTCTACATGAGTTTTAGCTGTACAAAGTTTTATTGAGTGTTTATTGATTTGTCGCTTCTTTTTATTTAACTATTATTCTTGACTTATAAACAATTGTTAAAAAGTATTTTCATTGAAATATCAAATAAATTTTTTACAGAAACATTTCTACTAAAAAACATACTAAAAAGTAGAAATGTTTCTGTTTGGCTCTAATGCTGAGTCTCTTTTACAAAGATGGAACTGCAGCTAATCATGCTCATGTAGCCAGTTATTAAAAAACCAAGTCACCTTCAGACACAGCAGACATTTAGTGATGATCTCACTGTATGTGGTCTTTTAGCGCCTCTTAGTGGTGAACTTGTGGAGTGGTGTTAGTCTGGGTGACGAGTGTAATTGTTGAGTGAGACACACCGAGCCTGCATGCTGGTAGCACCTTAGCCACAGCTCAGGTGGAGAAGCTGAAAGTGTAGTAGAGATATCAGGGGTGACACTGGTGTGTCGGATTCACTCTTTAGCACTCCGGTCACTCCAGTGTGTCAGCCAGAACACCACTGAAGGCCAAATGTTCCCAGCGTGTGGAATAAGGAGCTTAAGGTTCGGTTTGAGGTTTTGTCAAAGCAGCGAACACAAAGAAAGCCTGGCTGTGGTGGACTTTCCATGATGCTATGCATGTTTTTAACTTTTGTCTTCTCTCTCCTTAGTTTGTGTTTTGTTCTTGTCTCTCTGAGCTCATCTCTTCTCTTTCCCCTCAGTCATGGTAGATGCTCCTCCTGGAGGGTGTTTTCACTGGGAGGATCTTTGTGTCAAAGGGAGTTCTTCCTTCCCACCATCACCAAGTGCTGCTCACAGTGGATTGTCTGATGGTTGGGGCTTTCTCTCTAATATTGGAGGCTGTTACCTTACACTGTTAAACAGCTTGAGATGACTGTTGGTGTCTGTTGGGAATTGTCACTTATAAATAAAGTTACATTGAATGGATGTAAATGGATAGATGTTATTGTGACAAAGAGAAAACGATTGTTGACAGATGGATTGTTGCTTTGTGTGTCTGCAGTCTGTCAGGCTGTCTGATCACAGAGGAAGGCTGTACTGCTCTGGCCTCAGCTCTGAGCGCCAACCCCTCCCATCTGAGAGAGCTGGACCTGAGCTACAATCATCCAGGGGACTCAGGAATGAAGCTGCTGTCGGCTGGACTGAAGGAACCAGGCTGGAGACTGGACACTCTCAGGTATGAAGAGAATGTCTGAAGAGGAGGAAGAGCTGGAAACATGTCCTGTGTCCTTCACTCATTTACTGTTTGTTTCCTGCAGATGAGACATGAACAATCACACATGCAGGTAGTGCTGGGCGATAAGACGATATATATCGTGTGGACGATAGAAAAGTGTCTATCGTGCCATTTGTCTTCTGTCGTTTATATCGTACTAACCCAAATTTGATAAATTATTACATAAAATATATTATATAAATATAAACTATTTTTAAATCCCTGTAGAACTGGAGCCACGTAAGAGAGCGCAATAATTTTATTTGCATGTGAAACCGGAGGACTTGTACTTACATCTTATGTCATTAACTTGTCCTAGGTCACAGGTTTCCTTCCACATATAACTTTGCAAAAATTGCATAAGAAGCACTTGCAGCAACAAAAACATAATATTCCAAACTTGCAGCAACAAAAAGATAATATTCCAGAAACACGCTTTGCCGACGTTCATAAGACTTCCTACGTTGGCATATATGTCAGCGCGAACTAACTGTCCGCCATTACCTGCCCAAAACCGGAAGTGACGTCATTTTCGCGAAAAGCCTATGTTGGTGTTTTTAAAAGTCATGTTTTACTTTATGCTTTCCTGTATCATTTCTGGGATGCTTAGAACTCAAATTACGCTGTTGGAAATAGTTTATTTTGATGCATTACAATATTTATTTTCATTTTTCCTGTAGTATATAAAAATTAGTGTATCTCAAAAATAAAACTATGAAGACACTCTAAATAAATTTCTCGTGGTTGGAAACTTTTGTATTTACAGTTTTGAGGGATACACCTCTTAAATTTTTTTAACAACAAATATATGTAAAAAACAAAACAACAAGTTTTTGCAATTTATGTAGTTACTATTTACTTAATGCCTACATATTATTAAAATTTGGGCTATAACGGTTGTAAATATATATGGAAACTTGAAATACTCCCACAAATGGCACTACAGCATGTAAAAACAGAAAGATAAGCTCTGGCGGTCTTGGTTCTATGGTAGGTCTTAAAGGGTTAAATAGCCTGTGGCAAATATATTAGTGTTGTCTTCTAACTATACATGCTCTTAACTTTATGCAAGAAAAATAAAGTATTAAAAAAATGATATTTTTCGTGAAGAAATTCTGTCTCGTGGTTTGCGAGCTGGTGCCGCTGTCCGTGCACCTGGATTTGCGACATACTTTATGGTAACTCAAAACAAAGACTGCACCCTCGGCACTCGCTCTTTACAGACTGCATACTTTCTAGATGACCACGGGTCAGGTGGTATATCGTGATATATATCGTTATTGTGATATAAAATAATTCATATCGTGATAAATATTTTTTCCATATTGCCCAGCACTACATGCAGGAATATTTTCAGGGATAGACACACTAGTCTAGCTGGATAGTACATGGATATTTATGTACGGGGTCTCCAAGGAGTCTGTTTGCAGGAGCATTAATGATAACTGATAAGTCATGTTGAGAGTTTCATTAAAAGTGGACCTACAGTTAGGTCCATAAATATTTGGAAAGAGACAACATTTTGTAACTTTAGATACACTTTATTAGGTCACAGGTGTACCTGAGATAGTGGTCACTGTGTAATGTGTCAGCCATGTGTATGTTTCCCATGCTGTATCTCCACAGTCACAGTGGCAGTCAGAAGGATAAAACAAGGCTGTGAATCATTTCAGTCTGTGTGTGTGACAAAGAGACAGACAGGAGCAGCTAACATTTGGAAATGGAAGTTTAAATACTGGAAACTCTACATTCACAGCTGAATTCACAATAAATTTGTTCTCAAGTGCACATTTTGCAGCTAATGCTAATACTGTTTTCCCTTGCTTTCTACAACTTGAGCACCTATTGCTAAGTAGGCCACTTTGCTCTGCTAAGGATTTGTGTGACCATGATGGAAACTCTGATAAGCTAATGCTGCTAAGCTAATGCTGTTTAGCATTAACGTCACATCATTATAACGCAAGAGAAAAGGGTATTAGCATTAGCTACTAGTGCTTATTCACCCCAAATTACATTTAGCTGCTAATGGCAGCCTACTTAGCATTAACCCCTTACTAATATAATGCTAATTTACATCAAATTAGCATTAGCTGCTCATATTGTTATAAGGAAAGAGAAAACGGTATTAGCATTAGCTGCTACTAATTATTCACCCTTAAATAGAGTTAGCCCATAATGGCAGCCTGCTTAGCATTAACTCCTGACATCGTTATAATGCAGGGGAAAAGAGTTACCATTATCGGATATTGCTAATGCAAATCAAATTAGCATTAGTTAATAACGGTAGGCTTCTTATCATTAGCTGCTGTCATTCTTACAAAGCAAACAGTATGAGCATTAGCTGTTAATGCTTTTTCATCTAAAATTAGAATTAGCCACTAATGGCGTAATAGTTATTAACGGTAACACACATCACATTGTTAAAATGGAAGGAAAAATAGTTCAATTCAATTCAATTCAATTTTATTTATATAGCGCCAAATCACAACAAAAGTCTCCTCAAGGCGCTTTATATTGTACAATAGATCGCACAATAATACATACAGAGAAAAACCCAACAATCATATGACCCCCTATGAGCAAGCACTTTGGCGACAGTGGGAAGGAAAAACTCCCTTTTAACAGGAAGAAACCTCCGGCAGAACCAGGCTCAGGGAGGGGCGGCCATCTGCTGCGACTGGTTGGGGTGAAGAAGGAAAACAGGATGAAAGACATGCTGTGGAAGAGAGACAGAAATTAATAACAGATATGATTCGATGCAGAGAGGTCTATTAACACATAGTGAGTGGCTGGAAAGGAAAAACTCAATGCATCATGGGAATCCCCGGCAGCCTACGTCTATTGCAGCATAACTAAGGGAGGATTCAGGGTCACCTGATCCAGCCCTAACTATATGCTTTAGCAAAAAGGAAAGTTTTAAGCCTAATCTTGAAAGTAGAGATAGTGTCTGTCTCCCGAATCCAAACTGGAAGCTGGTTCCACAGAAGAGGGGCCTGAAAACTGAAGGCTCTCCCTCCCATCCTACTTTTAAATACTCTAGGAACAACAAGTAGGCCTGCAGAGCGAGAGCGAAGTGCTCTAATAGGGTGATATGGTACCACAAGGTCATTAAGATAAGATGGGGCCTGATTATTTAAGACCTTGTATGTGAGGAGCAGGATTTTGAATTCAATTCTGGATTTAACAGGAAGCCAATGAAGGGAAGCCAAAACAGGAGAAATCTGCTCTCTCTTTCTAGTCCCTGTCAGGACTCTTGCTGCAGCATTTTGGATTAGCTGAAGACTTTTCAGGGAGTTTTTAGGACATCCTGATAATAATGAATTACAGTAGTCCAGCCTGGAAGTAATGAAGGCATGAACTAGTTTTTCAGCATCACTCTGAGACAGGATATTTCTAATTTTAGAGATGTTGCGCAAATGGAAGAAAGCAGTCTTACATATTTGTTTAATATGTGCGTTAAAGGACATGTCCTGGTCAAAAATGACTCCAAGGTTCCTCACAGTGTTACTGGAGGCCAAGGTAATGCCATCCAGAGTAAGAATCTGGTTAGATACCATATTTCTAAGATTTTCAGGGCCGAGTACAATAACCTCAGTTTTATCTGAATTAAGAAGCAGAAAGTTAGCAGCCATCCAGGTCTTTATGTCTTTAAGACATTCCTGCAGTTTAACTAATTGGTGTGTGTTACCTGGCTTCATGGATAGATAGAGCTGGGTGTCATCTGCATAGCAGTGAAAATTTATGCTATGTCTTCTAATGATGCTGCCTAGGGGAAGCATGTATAATGTAAATAGAATTGGTCCTAGCACTGAACCCTGTGGAACACCATAATTGACCTTAGTGGGTGAAGAGGACTCTCCATTTACTTGAACATTAGCTACTTATATTGTTAAAATGTAAGAAAAAACATTGTTAGCATTAGCGGATAAATTACCATGAGCTAATAACGGCACCCTACTTAGCATTAGATGCTCCCATTGTTAGACATCAAGAGAATATGGTATTAGCATTAGTTGCCAATGCTTATTTACTTAAAATTAGGCCACCCATGAATTAACTTCATTTAGCATAAACTTCTTAATGCTAAATGAAGTTAATTCATGGTAAATAGGCTTAACTGAAATGAAAGTGGTGTTGGCATTAGCTGCTTATATTATTAAAAAGTAATAAAAAGTAAGGTAAAACATTGCTATCAGTAGCGGATAATGCTAACACACATCAAATTAGCATTACCTAATAATGGGAGCCTTCTTAGCATTAACTGCTCATATTGTTATAATGCAAGGGAAAAGAGTTGGCAAAAACATTGTTAGCATTAGTGGATAATGCTAATTCACCTAAATTAGCATTAGCTAATAATGGCTATGTACCTAGCATTAGCTACTGATATTGATATAAAGCAAGAAAATATGGTATTAGCATTAGCTTCTAGTGCTTTTTCATCTAAAATTAGAATTAGCCACTAATGGCGTCCTATTTAGCATTAACTCTTCATATCGCAGGGGAAAAGTTAAGATTGAATTAAAAAAGTGTTCACATTAGCTCTCGTATTGTTAAAAAGTAAGAAAAAACATTGTTAGTGTAGCACTTACGTGGAGTTATATACAGTACCAATGGATAATTACCAAGGTAATGAGTAATTTGGGCTAGTATCAGAAGGCTAAGAACGACTCTTAGAGCTCTGGTATGTGAATGGCAGGGAAACCATACAAAACACATTTGCGTGGCTTGAAAGTGCTTTAGTGGGGTTAAGCCTTTTAAAAGAATTTTGTAACCACACAGTATTACAACAGGTTTAACAGAACTTCAAGTATAAAATTTTTCCCCCAAAGTAGCAAAAAAATAGAATAAAATAAAGTTGTGCACAAGTAAAAGAATTAGTCTTTTTAAGTCCAAATGGTACCGGTGGGGCTCATGACAAACGGGTGTATTGCATTAGAGGGCGATCGTGGCTCAAGAGTTGAGACTTCGCCTTGTAATCGGAAGGTTGCCGGTTCGAGCCCCGGCTTGGACAGTCTCGGTCGTTGTGTCCTTGGGCAAGACACTTCACCTGTTGCCTACTGGTGGTGGTCAGAGGGCCCGGTGGCGCCAGTGTCCGGCAGCCTCACCTCTGTCAGTGTGCCCCAGGGTGGCTGTGGCTACAATGTAGCTTGCCATCACCAGTGTGTGAATGGGTGGATGACTGGATATGTAAAGCGCTTTGGGGTCCTTAGGGACTATTAAAGCGCTATATAAATACAGGCCATTTATCATTTACCATTTTAGAGTTCGTCCGATGAGGAGTGTGTGTGTGTGTGTGATTGTCTGTCCTACCGTACTACTTGTACAGTAGAGGATTGTAGTCCATCAATGTGCAAATGAGTGTGCGTGTGTATGTATATCGTCTCCTAGGATCTTGGGTTGGCTCGCCATCCAGTGAACACTCTGGGTTCTGGAATCGCTGACCTGGTCTTTGGATTCATCCCATATAAAAAACCTGACCTATAAACTAGAGATGGCATGATACCACTTGTCCGATACCGATACCGATATCATAAATTTGGCTATCTGCCGATACCGATATGAATCCGATATAGTGTGTTTTTTAATCAATAAAACTGTTTTTTTAATATCTTGCTGTATTTTGTATAAGTTCATACTCAAGTTTAAATAAACAACAACACTAAAGCTATTCTGTTATACCTGTATGTAAAAAATACACTGCGCCCAAAATATTTCATGGTTTAGCATCACTGATCAATCTATTAAACTTAAACCTACTCCATCCTCCCTATTCTGGTATTTTAAAGAGCACTTAGCAGAAATATTAAGCAACCTAACTAATAGGGTTGCAAATTCCCAGCAAAAGAAAATAGGGAACCACCCCCCAACCTCCACCTCATGATGCTTAATCGATATAATAAACTTTAATTTGATGCAGGGTGAAAAAAAATGCACAAAAATAATTTATTTTTCAAGAATAATTAAATAGATTCAACATCTTTCTTCTACAGAATTGCAGACTGCACAGATCGTACCTTCCCAAAGGAAAAAGTACTATAGCTTACTAGGGTATATTAGACTTAACAGTTACCATATACAGTAATGGACTTCTATACATTTTACATCAGTTTAAAACTTTGGGTGTAAGATTCGGATAATTATTTATTAAAAGCTAGATATTTTAAATGAGAATAAGAAAGAAAAGTATGTCTTTGTGCCCCCTTTTCCCTGTTCATGCCCTATCGGCCCCCCTGGCTAAACTTTGCTAGATCCGCCCCTGCACAGTTACCAGCCGTCAGCTATGTAGAAAAGGATCCTGGTCTAGAAAGTAATATTAAATAAATTCTAACAACAGCTTATCAAGGTTAAAGGTGCTGCTGTTGTTCAGCCGCTGGTTTCCTCTTTCTGGTCCAAAGTGGGCCAAAAACAAAGAAGAGAGACGGACTGACGACAGAAAAGCCGATCAGCTGATTATTAATCAGTTTCATGAAGTAGCGGCAGGAGAGGGAGCGAGAGAGAGGCACTCGCTCCATATATCGGTTGTTAAGCTTAACATGGGAATGCTTTACAAGCATTCAGAGATGCCGTAATAACTGTACCCACACTCCGCACATCACGTGTCTGATTAGCCACATTTAGCTTACCGCCGTCGAGTGTATGCTCAGCGTTTACGTGAAGCCACAGCTCAGTAAACCTTCCAGTTTCGCTCTGCCCTCTACGACAACAAATGCAAAACCATATTTTGTGAAAAATATCAGTCTAGATGGTAATTTTTTAACTCGTTAGATGTTAATTTAACTCCGGCTTCCTCCCATCGTCCAAAGACAAGCAGCTTGTGGGGATAGGTTAATTGGATAATCCAAATTACCACTAGGTGTAAATGTGCGAGTGAATGTGAGTGCGAATGGTTGTCTGTCCCTGTGTGTTAGCCCTGCGACAGACTGGCGACCTGTCCAGGGCGTACCCCGCCTCTCGCCCTATGACAGCTGGGTAATGCTAATTTGCCTCAAATTTGTATTAGCTAATAACAGCAGACTACTTAGCATTAGCTGGTCACATTGTTAAAAAGCAAGAAAATATGGTATTAGCATAAGCTGCCAATTCCTATTCACCTAAAATTAGCATTAGCCACTAATGTCAGTCTACTTAGCATTAACTCCTCACTAATATAATGCTAATTCACATCAAATTGGCATTAGCTGCTAGCATCAGCCTACCTAGCACTAGCTGCTCACATCGTTAAAAGGGAAGGGAAAACGATATTAGCAGTAGCAGGTAATAATTATTCACCCCTAATTAGAATTAGCCACTAATGGCAGCAGTCTATTTAGCTGTAGCTGCTCACATTGCTATAAAGCAAAGGAAAACGATATGAGCATTAGGTTTTGCTAGGGAAAAGAGTGTTAGCATTAGCAGTTCACATTGTTAAAAAGTTAAGGGAAATAGTGTTAGCATTAACTGCTCACATTGTTAAAAGTAAGTGTTAACATTAGTGGATAATGCTCATTCATGTCAAATTAGCATTAGTTAATAACGGCAGCCTATTTAGCATTAGCAGACAATGTTGATCTTGGCCCACTGGAAAAGTTCCAGAACTAAAGATTTAGGAGTGTTTCTCGATAGCTCTTTCTCATTTCAGAAACAAATACATTCTGCTTTTAAAACCAGCTGTAAGGTTTATATTGTTGATTGTCATTTATGCTTAGAAATATTTACTCATATATGAGTTTTATAATCAATTGCATAATGATAGAGGTTTGATCCTTAGTAGTCTGTAAAGACTCTGTGTGCCTTCCAGAGTGCTCTGGCATGCACACACAACTTGGGGTCATGAGAGAGGTCGTACCTTCTCTTACTCATTTATGGTATAGGACAGGGGTCGGCAACCAGCGGCTCTTTAGTCCTTTTAGTGCGGCTCCGCGTGGTTTGGGAAAATAAATTAGTTTTTTAAGTAATTAGCTGAAGTGTGTTTTATTTATGTTAGTTCTTTTTTAACTTGTATTTTGAAATTGGAAGATTATTGTGATATTGAAATATAAATATAAAATTATATTCTATTAGTTTTTGATCGCTCATAATAAGCGTCACACTCGCGGAAGCTGATATACCTGCCTAAACGCCCATTTATCGAGACTTTCAGCCCCAGGTAGGCCAATTATGGATCTTCGGATCCACATTATGTCAGCAGCTCCACTGTGAACTATGTTAAAACAAACACTGTTCACGCCTCACAGATGACAGCTTACAGTCCTGCGTAAAGATGAAAGTAACTTCGTACAGTGCCGATTTGCAGACGCTGTGAGCAGAGGTTCAGGAGCAGAAGTCCCATTGTAAACCTGACACACACCAACAACAACACAACAGTAGAGAGAGCACAGACGTAAAGGCGGCGAGGCGTGATTCCCGCAACACACATTAACCAGGTAAAATACATATTTAGGCAGAATTTTGAAAATATCTTTTTTTCATTTTTCAGCAGCATAGTGTTTTTTCCCAATTACTTTTTAAAAGTCAGGTCAAGGCTCCAACAGCCCAAAGGTGATATAAGGGTGGCGGCTCACAACAGTTTTTGTTTGCTGGATCCTTTTAGTTCAGCTGGGTGTCTTTGCTTTTGTTATATTTCTTTAAGAGTTCAAAATGTGTTAATTACATAAATAAAATGTAATTTTCTCTTTAGCACTTCATGGATTTCATAAGCAGCACACCTTAGTTGTTCACACAAAGGTAAAAAAAATATATACAGTGTTATCTTCATTTTAGATGTCAAAAAGTATTTGTGGCTCCCGGAGTTTTCTTTTGTGTGGAAATTGCATACAAATGGCTCTTTGGGTGTTAAAGGTTGCTGAGCCCTGGTATAGGAGGACACCTACTCTGTGTCTGGTTAAGTATAAGAGCCCTTTGTCAGGGGGACCGCTGGACTCTTAGCACCAGCTTTGGGGTCACAGGGTCACATGTGGAACACACACACACACACACATACCTACACTATGCACAGACTGGTACTCTTTGTTCATACCTGTGTAAGACGTCGTATGTTAATGAACTAATGCATATTCATGTAACCGCAATAAAGAGCAGTGTTACGAGGGAGCAGACGAGAGCGACTGAGGTCAAGTGAAGGAACGTGCATGTTGTAGTAGAATTGTCTGGTTCCATCGGTGGCTCTGTGCTAGACGTCCCATCACCAGCTTTTTCCACTGGTTACCAGTACGTCGTAGAATCCACTTCCAGATCTTGTTTGTCTCAGGTCTGCAGATAAGCAGCTTCTGACCAGAACTAGACGTAAAAACTGAGGTGAGCTTTATCGATCGCTGCAGCCAAACTCTGGAACAGTCGCCCTTCACATCAGGTCGTCACCAACACTCGACATTTTTAAAACCCGGTTGGAAACACATTTGTACTCTGTAGCTTTCAATTCTGACGAGTCTTTATAGTAATTACTGTGTATGTTTCCTATTTTATCTCTACTCTGTGCAGCACTTTGGCTCAACCTGTTTTTAAATGTGCTGATAAATAAATGTAGATTTCTTTGAATAAAACAGTGGAGCCGAGCTTTGAGCCGTCCTCAGTGTGTAACAGTGTGTGTGTGAGAGCCATGTAATGTCCATGTGTGCATGCTGACTGTGCTGCTCTGACCCCCCTCCTCCTTTCAGGGTGGAGCCTGCTGGAGTCCGATGGTTGAGACCAGGTCTGAGGAAGTGTAAGTGTGTTTTTAATGGGATTCATGAAAACAAAGCAGCACACATTCAACCATCTTCATCATGTCAGGAGTCATCATCAAAGTGTCAATCAATGAACAGATGATGGATCAATAACTGCAGCTGGATTGTGTTTGTTCTCTCCATCAGATTCCTGTCAACTCACAATCGACACAAACACAGTGAACAAATACCTCCAACTGTCTGACAACAACAGGAAGGTGACACATGTGGGGGAGGTTCAGTCATATCCTGATCATCCAGACAGATTTGATGTTTATCAGCTGCTGTGTAGAAATGGTCTGACTGGTCGCTGTTACTGGGAGGTCGAGTGGAGAGGAGACGTTTTTATATCTGTGAGTTACAGAAGCATCAGAAGGAAAGGAGACAGTAATGACTGTGTGTTTGGAGACAATGATCAGTCCTGGAGTCTGTACTGCACCGATTATGGTCCTCATCATGTCAGGCACAATAAAATAAAAACACCCATCTCCTCCTCCTCCTCCTCCTCCGTCTCTAACAGAGCAGCAGTGTATGTGGACTGTCCTGCTGGCACTCTGTCCTTCTACAGAGTCTCCTCTGACACTCTGATCCACCTCCACACCTTCAACACCACATTCACTCAAACTCTTTATCCTGGGTTTAGACTCTCATCATTTGGGTTCAGGTTTGCTGGTTCCTCAGTGTCCCTGTGCTGGGTGTAAAGAGTGTCTCCTGTTAGAGAAACACTCTGACTGTTGAACAGATAGTTCAGTCTGTACATGTCTGTCTCTTTCACTCACAAACACGTTTCAGATTCATGGATTCAATCAGTTGATGTTTGAAACTCTTCTAAATGATTCCTGGTAAACTTCTTCCTCTTCAGTCACAAACAAACAGGAAGTGATGTCACATGTGTTCCTGTCCACACAGCAGAATGAGTCTATTGCTGACAATCAGTGATGTACAAACAGAGTGAGCATTTCTGAGGCCCAAAATAAACTGAGTAGTTCACTGAATGAACAATGGACTGTGAGCTCAGTTCCTTCATCATTTGTATGGATTATATATGTATATGTATTATATTAGTATCATATATATCAGGTGCTGCTGCTGCTGGTTTCAGTCATTGTGCAAATGTGCTGTTTGTAAGGTTGTAAAGCTGCAGTCAGCTGAGACTGAAGAAGTCACCTGATCAGTGAGCAAACGTTTCTGAAAACGTCCAGATGAACAGAATCAACCTTTTGGGATCAGCCAGCAATGCAGCATCATTGTTGTTCAGGTTCAGAGGTTTGCAGGAATGAACTGATGACCAGAAACAGCTGCAAAGTCCAATAAAATACCAGCTGGAGTTCAGCTGCATTTGAAGAAGTCAAAGAAAAGTAAGGATGGCAAAGGGCGATGTTTTCTTCCAAAGAACTGAAAACATGGTCAACGCCTCATTAGAAGAATAATCTGGACATTTGTGAGGAACTCTAACCAAGAAAGCAACACAAGAAAGCAACGTCACACAGATCCAACAGACAGTTTCGCATTATTGCATCCTCTCACCACAGGAGGTGCTGTTGGCACCATGTAATGGTGTAAAAAAAATCTAGTCATTGACCTGTGTAGTATGTTAACACTATTGGAGGTAAAAATAACTTGAACTCCAATTTCGAAAACACAACTTTTTTTTTTATTTATTTATTTTTTTATAAAGCTCTGACTTATTATGAGTGTGAGTCTGTGGTCTGGGAGAGAGTCCTGTAACTCTGTCTGTAAAATACAGTATATAAAGACCAGTGTTGGACAATTAATTATATAGTTACTTCTTCAAAAAAGTAACTCAGTTTGGCAAACAAAGTTTTTTGCAGCTATTTTTCTTTTAATGCAGCCAAGGCGTTTTTAAATAAACATTTCAAACTATTTACAGAACAATCAGCTGTTCTGCATCAAATCTGATGCCACACAAATTATTTGTGCCACTCCAAAAAATAATTTCTGTCCACTATGAGAAAAAGGAGAACAACAGCCTGATACCTGCAGGCCTGACAACAGGAGATGTATCACTCCCGTAACACCTGTAACATTCAGCAGTCGCCTCATTGTTCTGACACACACAACAAAACTATTGACTACACTACACACTAACTACACACTAACTACACAAGATTTGCGCTAAACGTCGCAAATCTCTCACATCTCAAAACACCGCCGTCACTCCTAAAACTTCCCCCCCGTTTCTTATCAACTAGATGCCACGTTGCCATATCATTTTTTGATTGGTCGACACGGTACTTTTTTGGACGAATAGGAAAGGCAGAGAGGGGTAGGGTTTGTTTTTGCTCACAGGCGGAGAGTGCTTTCAAGCGTTTTCCTTATAAAACGCCGTTTTTACCGTTTCTTCCCGCAGTAAATATAAACAACGATAGTATTCAGGAAGAAAACCAAACACTGCATATATTTTTATCATAACTCTGGTTTTACGTGGCCTATCAACACAAAATCAAAACTGGTATAAAGTCCCCACTTTTTCCGTCAATTGTTCCGTCTGTCCTGCTCACATCTCCAGTGGTTGTACACGTTGTCATTAACGTGGCTTCACTCCACATCAGCCACGCCGCTTTGCCAGCTAAAACACCGGTGTCGGCGCATAAGGACGCTGTCATAGCCTGTCAACAACGTTGATTGGCTGCGTATATACGAATGTGAATCGCATTATTGGCTGGACTATGGGATAAGGTGGCATCGTTCTAATCCCATACAGGAGCAGCCAGTCACTCACTGACTAACACTGCAAAACAGAATTGTTAAAGCATTAATTTTAATTTCAATTCAGGTTAGATTGTTTTTGTGCGCAACGCAGATTTTCTGTGCGCAGAGACCGTGCCAGCAGTGCGCAATTGCGCACGTGCGCAGCTTAGAGGGAACATTGGTCATGACCCCCCAATAATCAGATCCAGCCAATATAATTTCATCATTCCTGTTTATAAAATTATGAATTATCTTACATGAATAGCTTGTTGATTTTTTTTAATCGTTTCAATTATTATCTTCAAAATAGTTTCATGTTTAATCATCTAGTAATGTAACCCCCCCCCCCCTTCTTCCGCCACATACTTGGTATTACCCAACCAGCTTTCTCTACCAAACCTTCACTGTTTGCTGTATGTTTGTTAGCGCAGTCGCTGGTCCTAACTAAATGCTTGCTAACTGAACTGTGGCGACATCGGACATGAAAAGAGGCGGACAGGCAACACTATTTAATTGTTGGTCCAGACCAACCGCTTGTAAAAAGAAAAAAAGTCCGACCCAAAGGAGGTAATAACCTGTGTTGTTAAGTTAGCTGATGATTTGTTGTTTGTTGACGTCTGCCACCATAAATCACTGCAAACTTTGATGTTAACTAGTGTGGAGATACAGAAATTGTTTTATTGCTACAAGATAATCTGCATTATTAACAGTGCCTTAATAATATACCCTACAGCATTGATGTTGTATTAAAGATGTTTGCCCCCATATTAACCTTTCCTTACAGGTGCAGCTATAATCATTTTATACACACATTGCAGGATTGTGCTTATAGAGAGTTGATGTCTAGAAATATAGTCTAATGTGCCAGGCCTGAGGCCTTAACTCATTTAGCTTCTAACTGCAGTTTAGTCTACTTGGTAACAGATGACCAGAGTCAACGACCAGCCCTCAGAGACCCTTAGGGCTTAAAGTTATTGCCATGTATGGAAGGTGTTATAGACATAGAAAGTTCTGTGTCTGTTTTTAGCCATTCAAGATATACCATTTACTGTAATCAACGGCTTTGACCTGTTCTGACGCCATGGGGGGCGGATACCCAATGCTTTAAAAGTGTTCTCAACATGTATTTTTGTCAGAAGACATATGCTTATATTTCTTCTCCTGTGTGTTAATAAACTCATTGTTTGATTGCACTTCTGGGGCCTCCGTGGTTTGTTTCACTGCTCTACATTGATTGATTGATTGATTTCACGACACTAGGATGTCCTACATTTAGCTTGTTGATTAGCTACAATCACAGCATTATAGTGGCCACTGAGAAATCTCCTTTCTTGACACAATAAAATCATGAAATAATAAATGTTTTCCTCAGAGGTAGAAACATTTCAAGGTGTTATAACAAGGAAATTGGTGATTACACCCAGGAAAGGCGAAAGGTGTTTCAAATGCTCTCCAGCTTCTTGGTAAGCGAACATGCATTCTCCAAAACCATGTGGATATCCCACCTCTGTCAAACCATCCATCCATCCATCTTCTTCCGCTTTATCTGGGGCCGGGCAACAATCCAAAGTATTCCGTTACGTTACTCTCATTGAGTAACGTAACGGAATATGTTACGAAATACATTTTATGACATGTAATCTGTACTCTGTAGTGGAATACATTTTAAAAGTAACCTTCCCAACACTGTCTATGGAGAGCTTTGCGGTTGTAAGTGGTGCTGTGCCATACCAGGTGGTGATGCATTCAGTGAGGATGCTCTCAATGGCACAGCGGTACACTGCAAAAACTCAAAATCTTACCAAGTATATTTGTCTTATTTCAAGTCAGAATTATCTCATTACACTTAAAATAAGCCACAATCAGCTAAAGGGCAACATTTAAGTAATCTAAAGGAACTTGTTTCAAGAGAGTGAATCTTAAAACTAGAAAAAAATGGAGGTTTTTATTTGTTCCTTTGGCAGATTTTTTAATATCTTGTATTAACTCAAAAAATGAAATTCATTTCATTTCATTTTACTTTTTGTTGATTACAGCTCCGCCTTCAATACAGTCATCCTTCACAAACTCACTCACAAGCTGGCAACACTCGGCCTGCACCCCACCCCCTGTGACTGGCTACAGGACTTTTCGACTGGCAGGCCCCAGTCTGCCAGGATCGGCAACAGAACTTCAACCAGCATTATTACAAACACTGGAGTTTATTAAATTCTAGTTCTTTGGATTCTTTACGGCCAAAAAAGACACAGCTCAGAAGTGGTCTTATTACTTTAAAAATGATCTTATTTTACATATCCAGGATATGGAGACCTGTACACAAAACCCAAATCCCCAGGTCTGAAGCAGAAAAGGAAGCCTAGTTGTTTATATACTTGCTCTACGTCACACCCCACTTTAAGTTTCGAACAAACAGCCTAGTTGGTTTCACTTTCTGGTCCTATGCTATGCAAAAGTATGTAGTTTCCTGTCAGCCTGCAACCTAGTTTTACACTGAAGTCTGGGCCTCTTATAAAACACACTAATCAGCATTCAGATTATATATTTTATTTTCTAACAAGTTCCACAGGGTTGTGTCCTCAGTCCCACCCTGTGGCTTGATGTGGAGAGGGTGAGCAGCTTTAGATACCTACAGCTTTAGATACCGGTGTCTACATCGCCGAGGACCTCACCTGGACACTAATCACCACAAGAAGCCTCAGCAGCGGCTGTTTTTTTCTGAGGAGGCTGAGGAAATTTGATATGTTGGCCAAGATCCTCAGCAGGTTCTACAGCTGCATTGTGGAGAGCACACTGACCAGCTGCATCACTGCATGGTACGGCAGCATGGACCACAAATGCCTGCAGAGAGTGATAATAACTGCAGAGAAGATCACCTTGACCCCGCTGCCCTCTCTGGCAGAGCAGCTACCATTGCAGAGTCCAGAGGAGAGCTGTCTCTGTCCTCAAATACCTCACACACCCCCAACATGGACTGTTCACACTTCTGCCCTCGAGACAAACGTTTTGAAGCGTGAAATCTAGAACATCCAGACTCAACAATTCCTTCTTCCCCACTGCTATCAGACTCTTAAACAGCTGACCTATTTTTTAGAATAATAATAACTTTTGCATATCAGGTCATCTTGCATATTAAGCTCATAGTTCTTTTGCACACACATCCATTTCAAACTTAAATATTTTGACTATTTATTTATGTTATTTGTATTTATCTGTTCTATTTCTATTTGTATTTATTATCCGGCATCTCTATGTGGAACGCAAAGAAAGAATTTCATTGCACAGGGACATTGTTTTCTTTGCACAAATGACAATAAACGCTTTGATGATGAGAGATGAGATGAGATAGCCTTTATTTGTCAGTTGCAGGTCTTTTGCCCGCAACCGAGATGACAGACCTTGCCGACCGTACATACATTACACAACATCACATTGGGGAGACAGGTCAGGCTAGGTAGCGAGGAAAAAACATCGAAATGTGTAACACAAAAGGATAATACAGGAATGCACAGATATCAACACACCATAGCACAATAAAACACAGACGAGCAACATGGGAAAGAGTTCCAGTGTGTACATCTGATCTGGGACCGCTGCAATCGTTCGACTGCGCCTCCAGCTGACCCGATGTCCACATCAGAGGGGAGGTAAGCGTTGGAGGTGGCGTTGGATCCGGGGTAGGGAGGGTGATGCGTTGATGAGTGCTTATCAGTATCAGTATATGTATGTGTGTGCGTGTCCAGAGTTCAGCTGAGACAGTGTCCTTCGCCCTGCCAGGCTAAGTAAACAGTCTTCCAGCCAACCCAGGTGGCCTTGCATGGGATGGGGGGGAACAGTCTCAACATAGTCGTTATCAGGGATTGTTTTGATCGGCTCCAGCCTTGAGCCCGCAGCTGGCGCCGGAGGGGGTAGCCAGATTATGATAGCAATTGTCTTCCAACCAACTCATGAGAATTTCGAGCTGTTTCTTTTAGCACTCCGACACTGGTCCCTCCATCATCCGTTGGATAGCTGCGAGTTTTTCCATGATGTTATTTACCTTCGAATCCGAGATCTTGTCACTCTTGTACTCACAGAGCAGATTCTGAGACCTCGCGACCGCAGCCAACTGATCCGTGATGTATTCCAACTTCCGCCCATAGTTGTTGATTTGAGCGGATTCTTCCCTGATGTGTCCCAATATCCGCTCAGAGATGTTATTCTGAGTATTCACTGCAGCCGCAATTGCCTCCAAGCTCTTGACCATGTCCCTGTCTGTGAGCCCTTTCTCAAAACCCGCACCTCGTCCCGTCAAGTCAATCTCAGCGGGCAGCTTAGTGGCGGTTTGGACAGCCGGTTCCGCTTTCTTAATTCTCTGATAAGCCAGGGCCAGGCCAGCTCCGATCAGCAAGAACCCTGTTATCATGGTTCCGAATAGGTAGATATCTTCAGCGTCCTCGATCGACAGTCCCGCCAGGCACACGATCCTCCATGTCTGCCACCCGTCCATCGCGTATCCGGCAGGGAAGGTCCCTCCAGGGCACTCGGGCTCTCCCGAGCCCAGACTTCTCGTGGAGAAGAGGGTGTCAATAGCATTCAGAGACCAGTTGATCAAATCCATAGTTCTCTTTAGGTTTTAGATACAGACTGTGAGAGAGTGTTCCAGGGAGTGAAAGACAAAAAACACAAGACTAGACAAGGACATAAGCAGGGAAGCAGGGAAGATAAGGGAGAGGAGAAAAAGTGCGTCCGCCTCCTCCGAGAGCCAAAGCAAATACAAGATTCATTGAATCATGAATCTTGTATTACTCAGGAAGACACGCCCTCTGCTCTTTGGAATCAGATCACATGATTTCACAGAACCAAGGTGTGTCTCACAGAGATTCAGGTACGAGGAGGACATGAAAGGGTAACCAGATCTGATCTGTGAGCTTCTGTAGACAAACAGGAAGAATCCTTCAGCTAAAGGTAAAACTCAGTAAACCTGTTCAACTCTGGATCTTTAAACAGACTGCTGACTGTTTTACTTTTCACTCACAGAATCATCCAGAATCACTGACATTAGAATAGAATAGAATAGAATAGAATAGAATAGAATAGAATAGAATAATCCTTTAATTGTCCCACAAGGGGAAATTTGGTTGTAACAGCAGCCAAAAAGACACATATACAAACAAACAGTACACAGGACACAGAACAGAAACATACATAATTTTTCTTACATATTTTCATTAAGGACAATGGTTACTATATACAGAGAGTACTGTACAGTTATTAAATTAAATATAAATAACTACAGATAAGAGGCAAACCAGGTTGTAGTGCGAATCGGTTAATTAAGTTATTGCAGTTACAGTGCTGATGTAAACATCTATGTTTGTTGGGAGCAGTTCTGATTGTACAGTCTGACAGCTGCAGGGAGGAAGGACCTGCGGAAACGCTCCTTCATGCATCTAGGATGCAGCAGTCTGTCACTGAAGGAGCTCTGCAGTTCAGCAACATTTCCATGCATGGGGTGGGAGACTCTGTCCATCAGAGATGTTATTTTGGCCAGAGTCCTTCTGTCTCCCACCACCTGCACTGGGTCCAGGGTGCATCCCAGAACAGAGCTGGCCTTCCTGATGAGTTTATCCAACCTCTTCCTCTCAGCTGCCGATAAACCGCTGCTCCAACATACCACACTGTAAAAAATGACAGATGCCACAACAGAGTCATAGAAGGTCTTTAAAAGCGCTCCCTGTACTCCAAATGACCTCAGCCGCCTCAGCAGGTAGAGTCTGCTCTGACCCTTCCTGTAAAGAGCATCAGTGTTGTGGCTCCAGTCCAGTTTATTATTCAGGTGAACACCCAGGTACCTATAAGAGTCCACTATCTCAGTGTCCACTCCCTGGATGTTCACCGGTGTCAGTGTGGTGGGTCTGCGTCTCCGGAAGTCCACCACCAACTCCTTGGTTTTCCCGGCGTTGATCAGCAGGTGGTTCTGCTGACACCAGTCTACAAAGTCCAGAGTCCACTGTCTGTACTCTGAGTCGTCCTCACCTGTGATGAGGCCGACTATGGCAGAGTCGTCAGAGAACTTCTGTAGGTGGCAGCGTGGGGAGTTGATGGAGAAGTCTGCAGTGTAGAGGGTGAAGAGGAACGGTGCCAGCACAGTTCCCTGTGGGGCCCCTGTACTGCAGACCAGCGTGTCAGAGACACAGCCCTGTGACCTCACATACTGTGGACGTCCTGTGAGGTGGTCCAGTATCCACTGGGACATGTTGTGGTCCACTCCCGATAGCTCCAGCTTGTCTCTCAGAAGTCGTGGCTGGATGGTGTTGAAAGCACTGGAGACATCAAAGAACATGATCCTCACAGTGCTTCCAGGCTTCTCCAGGTGAGTCAGAGCTCAGTGCAGGAGGTAGATGATGGCGTCCTCCACCCCAATGCCAGGCTGGTAAGCAAACTGCAACGGATCCAATGAAGACCTCACCAGGGGGCGCAGATGGTTTAGAACCAACCTCTCGAGGGTCTGCATCAGATGCGATGTCAGGGCTACCGGCCTGTAGCTGCTGAGGTCCTTGGGATGGGAGGTCTTTGGTACCGGTACCACACAGGAGGTCTTCCACAGCTGTGGTACTTTCCCCAGTGACAGGCTCAGGTTGAACAGATAACCTAGGATGCCACACAGTTCATCTGCGCAGCATCTCAGGAGCCTGGAGCTGACGCCATCTGGACCTGCAGCCTTCCGCACCTTGATCTTGCAAAGCTCATTCCTTACTTGAAGTGCTGAGATAGAAAGAGTGGATTTTGGGGGAGGGGGGTGTATGTTGGAGTCCACAGAAGCCGGGGTGGGTGTAATGACTGGGAGCTGGGAGGTGTGAAGCTGAGAGGTGTGAAGTCCTGAGATGAAGGACAGGCAGTCCCTGAAGATGAAGGAGATTGCAGCAGGGGGGACGATGCTGTGGGAGGGGTGGGTGGTTGATCAAACCTATTAAAATATTTATTAGGTCATTCACCCACCCCAAGTCTCCTGCAGCCTGGGGGGTTGGTTTTTGTCCTGAGATTGTCTTCAGGCTGTTCCAAACCCCTCTGATGTTGTCCTGTTGCAGCTGCTCTTCCATCTTCCTCCTGTAGTTTTCCTTTCCTTACCTTATCTTCCATTTCAGCTTCTTCTGGACAACTCTCAGCTCCTGTTTGTCTCCAGATCTAAAGACTCTCTTCTTCTCCTTGAGGAGAGCCTTAATTTCAGGATTTATCCATGGCTTGTTGTTAGAAAAACACTGTACCTTTTTCATGGGTACGGTGTTGTCCACACAGAAGTTCATGTAATCCGTAATGCATTCAGTTTCAAGGAGATTTTATGGAAATGGGATCATTCATACAACAAATAATGCAGAGCTTGGGATACCGTAATAACATTTCTCATTTACTCCAAGCTCTTTCTCAACAAGCTGCTTCATTCATCGACTTGTGTGAGTGCAGAGAACCTAGAATGAGGGCGGTCATAGACGAGCTTCAGCAGATTTCTGCTAATGTAAAACGACATCAACAGGAATCATTGAGTTTCATATTACTAGGACTTTCTGTTTTTGGATTTGGAGTTAAAGCAATATCACATGGATATCACCTTATTAATTCTAACTGGAATTATTCTTGCTGGCACTTTCTTAAAAAAATCAAATTACTGTAGAATTTGAAAATGCCCCCAAAATGAACAAATTAATGAAAGAGTTTGGGATGATTGTTGCAGATCTGAGGAACTGTCTGGAGGCTGTAAAGAGTGTGTGTGGACATCTTCGTGTAGTTTCAGTCGGATCACAGGCTTTAACTTTCATCCAACTGGAGATCAAAACACTGGAGCTGTTCGCCATCACAGTAAACCTCAGAACATTAACACCTGTACCTTGTAACACACAGATCTCTGATGAGTATAAAAAGGTTGCTGATGAGTTTGTAAAGATGAAATCTGACCTCAAAGCATTTTGCATTCAGCAGAGTGCACAGAACTGAAAGTGATCCATAAACCTTTTTTTCTGGCTCAGGTTGGATCCTTGTGTGTGTGTGTGTGTGTGTGTGTGTGCGCGTGTGTGTGTGTGTGTGTGTGTGTGTGGAACATTAGTAAACATGATGAATGCAGGTAGCAATGACAGTCTGGTACCTTGTGGGAGAAAAATCCATAGATTTTCTTGCTATTTCTGAAGATTATATAAAGAAAAATATCCTTTACAACGTTGCAAATTAAACTCCACTTAACAAAACTGATGAAAATTTCGAACCAGTTGTTTCCAGTGTTTTTCAAGCAACATTAAACCTTCAAATATGATACCCAAGTTTCTGAGACTTGACTAAAATGAAGGTTCTAAAAACTGATATGCTGCTTAATTTCTGAAAACATGTGATCAGAAGCAGTAATCAAAGTTTCTGTTTTACCTGTATTAAACTGGAGAAAGTTGCCATTTATGAGAGGATGATGGAGAAATATTAGACGTGACGGCAGCAACCTTATTTACAAAGTTTAAAAAAAATGTATTACATCAGATTTGCTATAGATTGGTAGATGAGGAACATCAGGAATTAACGATATTCTTAATTGTATCAAAAAACACTTTACGATTGTTCTTTTTTAAAGCTATTAAAGTTGAAAAAATATTCTGTTCTGGCTTTTTTTTTTTATCATGTCGTTATGTGAGAAAATTGATTCCTTAAAATGTACCTTTGAACCTCAAACTTGGAAGCCTTCCATAAATGTTCTAACTTGCCACAATATCTCCTGAAATTTCAAACAATTTTATTTATCCAGGGACATAAATTTGAAGAATGAACAACACTTTGCTTCAGAGGTGACACCTTATCTAAGATAGATTTACATTGATTGTTAAAACACAAAATAAGTGTGCCGATGTCACTGTGAGCCATGCCAGGGTCAAGCATGGCAGAGAACCTTCCAGCAGCATCGTGGCTTATAACAAAAAAAAAAAAAAGTCAAAAAAAAAATTACAAATACACAGCCCTCTATGAACCTCCACTGTATCCTTAGTTTCGGGTTTATATTGTTGATTGTCATTTATGCTTAGAAATATCTACTCATATATGCTTAGAGTTGTATAATCAATGTCATGTTGGTAGAGGTTTGATCCTTAATAGTCTGCAAAGACTATGTGTGCATTCGAGAGTGTTCTGGCATTCACACCCACGTCCTGGGAGCATGGGAGAGGGCATACCTTCTCTTATTGTTTTGTGGTAGGATAAACGTATCTATATCTGTTTTAGTCTAAGTGCCTTTTGTTTAGATGAACTGCTGGACTTCCAGACCAGCAGGTTTAGGGAAGTCATTTATGGGGTCAAACTCTGACCACACACACACACACACACACACTTACACAATGCACAGTCAAGGTACTCTTTGTTTGTATCTAGATGTCATATGTTAAACCCTTGTTTGACTATTTCATCTATTTCAAAGGCACCAGGTGAGACTCAAGACCTTCTTGCTGTAAGCACCACACCACCTTCTGCTGTGCCTCTTTTGTGGTGGAAGATTTCTTTTCTGATGTACTGATCACTTTAGTAATAGTAATATCACTTTCTTACTAGCTGTATGCATGAATGTTATTACAAGTGGGCCTCATGTTTATGGCACCTTCACAGAGGGCCCTTCTGCTCGTCTGTGGAAGAGGGGAGGCAACGGTTAAGTAAAGAATATAGTCGTAGATCTCTCTCTTTGAAGGTATAGGCCTGTGAGGTGGGGTAATATGTAAGAGTTGTGGAATGTCTTTGTCTGTGTGTGTATATAAGATGTGAGGGCGGCAGCCATCGTCAGAGATCACCCTGGTGTTTGAACTCAAAACAATGCAATAAATAAATGTAGATACGACCCAGGTGGAAGATGCAGAGGCAGGAGTGACAAAAAGGAGCGTTTATTGGTCCAAATGCAAAACTGATAGACGAGAAGAAACAAAGTCCATAAAACAGAAATCCAAAGCAGACACAGGAAAAGAGGACATTATATACACTGGGAACTACCTGCATACAAGAGACAGGTGGGAGCAAAGCATGGGTGCATAGTTGAATTGTTACTAGATGGTAGTGCTGCTGTTGGTTGTTCTCAGATTAAAGATTTGGATTAAGGATTACAGACTTCAGACTTGTGAAGGAACGGTGGTAGAAAGAAGAAAACATCAAAGACTGAGCAGAAGAAACTGGCAGAGGCAGTTTTTCACATGTTATCTGTGTGCAGTAAACATAGCTGAAGATGGAGGAAGGAAGCGGTAATAATTCTAGTTGTCATTATTATTAAACAATATATTATACTTATTATTGTATTCATTTTTTCAGTGGAACACACACACACATACACACACAAAAAAACACCCAGCTCGCCCCTTTTTTTCGTTTTTTTTTTTTAAAGCTCTTATTTTGGAGGGTGCTGACATTTAATATTCATATGATCAGTCCATCAATGGGTTTTATTAGCAGGTATCAGCCCATAACTGTGGCTCAGATTGACCCTCCTGCACCTGGTAGCAGCCTCAGTAGGTCGTTATCACCAATCGGTGATTATTGCAACATTTCTAGTGCTCATGGATAATGTTCAACAAAACGTTTCTGGGAGAAGATTATGCATGCTTCTTGAGGGAATTTATCATTCACTGATGGAGATGTCAACTGAGATAACACTTCGAGCAGAAGCTGAAGTACATGTTATGGGCTCATTATACCATTATATATGTCAAAGAGGAAGGCCAAGGTAAGTGATAAAAATGGAAAAAATTTATTCATAATGTGGATGGCATTTGAAAGAGTCAAGAGATGGCAAACTAGCCCTCTGATGCATGAATTATGAAAGCCTTGGTCAAGATTTTTTTCTTAAGTGCTTTTATTCTTCTCAGGACATGAAAAAAAATGTTCAACTCTTTTTTTCCAAAAATATGTTTTTTTTATAAAGTTACAGACTTGTCCACTCCAGTGGACTATATGCGCCCGAGCACTTAGCATGAAATACTGTGAACTTACTGTAAAAAACGAATTACCTTATGTTTTATTGTAAATATGCAAGCACTTGTTTGCTTGCATGCTTTGAAAAACATCTCAGCAATTTTTTGGAACTTTCAACTCATATAGCCCCTATGTTTAGGCGTAAATAACAACAGTTCCAGCCGTGAATCCTACACCTGAATATGGCAAACTATCTCCAACAAGAGAAACATTTTTGAGTCTACACAGTTCTACTATAACGATGCAGGACAGTATTACCAAGCCCTTATTAGCATGCTGGAAGAAAACACAAACTGACATCTTAGTCTCTGCATCTCCGATGTTCATCACACCTAGGCTGTGTGAAAGTTTGCAAAGCATCCAGGGCACAATGGCACACAGCATTGCATACAGATGTATTTGGTCTTCCGTGTGCACGCAACATCATGGCATCTGTTTGCATTTTTCACCTCGGTCAGTTGGGGCCAGTGATATCCTGTGGCAAACCTGACCTCACGGGCTACTTTGGTGACTGCTCTCCGCTTCACGGGTTGTGGGGTCCCACTGGGTCTTCCTCTTTTGCATTGCTGGAGGGTGCCACTATTTATCAGCGCACGAGCCACAGATGCTTTGAAGAGGAGGAGTCTCATCTTTTCCAAACCAGACATCTGGTAGAGGCGCCAGGCATTTACAATGGTCACATCCAAAAAATGAAAAAACACTCGGATGTACCACCTCTTGTTTCGACGTCTGTGGGGGTACATTGCCAGACATTGGTCAACAAGATCAACCCCACCCATGTGTTGACTGTAAAGGGCCACAGAGAAGGGCTTTTGGACCATCATCATCTTTTTTTCCTTCTTGACTGAAATTCCTCAGGGTCTGCTGCTGCCTTGAATGTCTCCTGAAGAGCACATAGGATTGGTCTTATTTTAAAGAGCCTGTCTGTGTTTGCTGGCTGGTAAGTCAAGTTATCCACAAAGTGCAGGTATCTCAGGATTTGCTCATATCTGTTTTAGAGATGGACCGATCCGATATTGGGTATCGGTATCGGTCCGATACTGACGTAAATTACTGGATCGGATATCGGAGAGAAATAAAAAATGTAACCCGATCCATTAAATATCAAAAAAGTACCTCACAAAACTTGTGACAAGGCGTAACTCAGCTCATAACCGTAGCACGTCGGAGCAGTGTGTCACGTTATAGAGCGGCTGTGTGTATTTGTAGCCTCCTAGCAATCCAGCATTTCATCTCCGAGGAAGTTATCCCACAGAGAAGTAAAGTAAGTGTGTACGTTCATCTCTGAATGTTTGTAAAGCATTCCCACGTTAAGCTTAACAACCGATATATGGAGCGAGTGCCTCTTCTCTCTCCCTCCCTCTCCTGCTGCTACTTCAATCGTGAAACTGATCAATGATCAGCTGATCGGCTTTTCTGTCGCGAGTCCGTCTCTCTTCTTTGTTTTTGGCCCACTTTGCACCAGAAAGAGGAAACCAGCGGCTGAACAACAGCAGCACGTTTAACCTTGATAAGCTGTTATTAGAATTTATTTAATATTACTTTCTAGACCAGGATCTTTTTCTACGTAGCAATTCTGTAGAAGAAAGATGTTGAATCTATTTAATTATTCTTGAAAAATAATTTATTTCTGTGCATTTTTTTCACACTGCATCAAATTAAAGTTGACTACGTCGATTAAGCATCATGAGGTGGAGGGTTGGGGGTGGTTCCCTATTTTTTTTTTTGCTGGGAGTTTGCAACCCTATTAGTTAGGTTGCTTAATATTTCTGCTAAGTACTCTTTAAAATACCAGAATAGGGAGGATGGAGCAGGTTTAAGTTTATTAGATTGATCAGTGTTGCTGAACTATGAAATATTTTGGGTGCAGTATATTTTTTTACATACAGGTATAACAGAATAGCTTTAGTGTTGTTGTTTATTTAAACTGAGTATGAACTTATACAAAATGCAGCAAGACATTAAAAAAAACAGTTTTATTGATTAAAAAACACACAATATCGGATTCATATCGGTATCGGCAGATATCCAAATTTATGATATCGGTATCGGTATCGGACATAAAAAAGTGGTATCGTGCCATCTCTAATCTGTTTACAGACATAGCATTTGCAATTATTCCAAGACAAAGACCGTCCTCACTAGACCAGTACGTTCGTGCCCTCGGATACCAAATGTACCCCATGATCAGGTTGATCCCTAAAAAAACCTGCATCTCTTCTCCTGTTACTGACAGATTTTCTTTCCCTTTTTGTAGAGCATACAAGTTGGTGTTGTAAGTTATATTATCAATTAGATCTGCTGGAAACAGATGTCTGAAGAAATCTATGGGATCCTTCCCCTCCATATTCAATTTCCACTCTCCTAGAAAAGGAGGCAAGTCTCCATCAAAGTCATTGTCTTGGACTTTCCAAACATTTTTGCGGGCTTGAGTATGGTCAGGTGCCATGTGCCCATTTCCCACAGCTGCCTGATCATGCTGACCTTCCTCTTCATCTTGCCCCTCATCATTCTCACTTTCTGTATCCTGACTGTCTGTGTCTTCATCATACGTAGCTCCTATGTCTCTGTTCTTCTCTGGCAGCCACTCATCATCACTACACTCATCACTGAACTCATCATCACTGCACTCATCAATGAACTCATCATCACTGGAGCTGGATGGAATTTCCTGGACTATTCTGTACGCTGCCTTATTCTTTGCTGCATTTGAAGTCTACAAAATATGATAAAATAATTAATATAGTAACTCAAACTACAGCTGATCTGCACAAAAATATATATTTTAAATGAGTAGCTTAAAAAATGTAACAATTATACGCTTACTTATAACCAAAACAGTCCCAAGAAACAGTGAAGCAATTTATGACTTATGTCAAAAAATATAGTGGGTAATGCATGATGTCCACTTAATTGGACACATGGCTAATCGTAGTTTTCTACATATTAGACATAACAATTTCTTATTCCAAACAGATAATATCCTTCCCTAGATGTTACTGCATATCGTCATATTTTTTTTACCTGTTGGGCTCTTCTAGCATAGAAGGATTGACAGGATATGCCAGCAGTGGTCGGCAGGGGTGGCAGTTTGTCGGCCATCTTTGATTCAGAGGAAATTTACTTGCAGTTGCACTAACTGAACACTGAATTGACCTCAATGGAGTATGGCAGCAGAGAGCACTCTAGAGGCTAATATGCAGTTCCACCATAGAAACCAATGGATTAAAGAGATATGCACGTTTTAGTAGCTGTCCACTCCAGTGACCACTATGCATCAGAGGGCTAGATAATGAATGCAAGAAATAAGAAAGAAGTTAAAATATTTGTTATTTTGTTTCTAACTCTTTTAGGTACAACATACCAGCTACTCAGCTGACTGACATGCGAGACTTGGGGTTTAGTTGGATGGCCATATCTCAAATGTTGTCAATAAATGTTCAAACACTGTACAACCACAGGATACAACTAGGTTTAGTGGACTATGGAACTTTAAATAATATTTCAAATGTGGATCTTGATCATCTCATTACTGAGATTCTTACACATACCCCTGGCTCAGGAGAATCCTACGTTAGTGGCAGTTTGAGAGGAAGAGGAATCAGAGTTCAGCGGTGGCGAGTGCGAAAATGTTTAAGAATAGTTGATCCAGTGGGAAGAGCTTTGAGAGGACAGAAAGCAATTCAGCGGAGGGTCAACAATGTCACTGTCCCAAATCAAGTGTGGTATGCCTTTTTTCACTTTTTAAATTTGATTAATGTTAATTATTACTTCCTGCATTGCAGTAATATAATATTTAATTCATGTACATACTGGTGACGGAGCTCCTTCACTCGATCACTGTTCCGTTCAAATGGTACTTTGTGATACATACAGGGCTGGTATGCTGTCACATCCTGTGCAGAAAACAAGAATATCTTCCAAAGAGACATCATTTTCAACTATAAGATACAAAATACAAAAAAAGCATTGGGTGGACCTTCAAAGATGCCAAGTTTGTCCTTGACTTCACGGAGGCAAAGTCGGAAGAACTCCCGAGTAGGTCCTCCATTGTCAACAGCACCCTCAGATATTCCATAGTCATCAGTAAACTTCATATCTATTTTTTTCTCTGGTGAAAAATTGGATCTGCCCATGGCTCTGGATGCTCCATCCCACACATTTCGCCTTATGATGTTTAAGCGTACAGTGCTATCATTATTTACTCTAGTAACAATCTGCTCCAAGATTCTCTCTAAGCTCTGGACATCACTGAAACACACACACACACACACACACACACACACAGTAAAGAAATATACTAGTCTCAATGGCAATAACCCACCAACAGAATAATGATGTACCATCCTTAAGACTGTAATTGATATTTAACAAAAAAGAGATACAAATCAAGAATGTTTGTGATAAATGAAAAAGGATTAAGTTTAAGTTAAGTTTAAATTTTTTATCTTGTCATAAATACACTAGTATTTATAAATAGTATAAATATACTACATAAATACAAGTAGAACAAGAATAAAAAAATAAGATCCAACACTGACAACCAACCTCCATTCAAAAAAGTAAAAATAAACCACAACATATATCAAGTAAAATATAATTAATCTGATAGCCTGGGTAATCTTCAAATGACGACAGAAATCGCAGGTTGCAGTTTGTAGTTTGTAGTTTGTAGTTTGCTTATTCAAACTGATCCAAAACTAGACAGTAGGTGACTCCTTTTCCGCAACAAACATCAAATAATGGTTAATATGTTGACCTTTCAACATGACAAGTAAAAGTTTGTGTTGTACTGACCTTTCACTTGCACTTGAGTCTAAAGACCTTGAAATGGCTTCTTGGAGCTCGGGGTCATCTCACAGGTATTCTTCCTCAAACAGGCCAAGATATCTACTGCAAAGCCAGAATGTTTTGTAAATTATTTAGTTAAATTACATATAAATGATGTTGACATAATTACATTATCACAATACATAGATTGGCCTCAGCATTATTAAAGTTGTGTGGGATCATCTTGACAGAGAACAGAACAAAAAGCCTGGAAAACTATTCCTGAACCCTGCTTAAAGAAATTCAATAAAAAGAAGACATCGCCATCCAGAAAGCTTGGATAAGAGAGTTCAAGCTGTGTTGAAGACTAAAGTAGCTCATATCACATTTTGAATTTTAAGCTCATTAAAATTCTACAAGTTTTGTTCTACTCAAATATAGTGCACTTCCATGTCTGTTTGTAGACATAATTTTGTAGACTTCAGTAAATCACTGTTGTTCTTTCCTATTTTTCCAGCAAAATACAAAAAAAGGAGGGGTGGCTCATGACTTTTGCACAATATAGCTCGAAGGATTTAAAGATACAAACATGTACAAAACACATACCTGTAGGATGTGCTGGATAAAGTTGGCTGGGTAGGTCCATTGGACACACTGGAGGTATTACTAGAGAAGACACGTGTGTCACCAGTAACACTGGAAGAAGAACCCACTGATAAGCCAGGTGTGCTGTCACTGACAGAGGCAGATGTTCCACTGGAGTAAGGCTCATCCTCATCAGTAGCAATGACAGAAGAATTGGTGTGGATGGAAGATTCAACAGTACAAACATCTTGGGTAGCAACGCACCAGATGACCTCATCATCAACAGACACGGACTGTGTGTTAACAATGGGAATGGCTGAGGGAACTTCTTTAGAAATTTCAACTGTGAGAACACAAAGAACAGGAGTTTAACTTTTGAATGACATCTAATCACATATATAGCTTTTACTTTTCATGTATTTAGGGGTACACTTCTTTCTGCTCAAAATATTAAACTAAATTTAAATATGATTTTAACAAATAGAATAGAATAGAATAGAATTCAACTTTATTGTCATTGCACATGTCACAGGTACAGGGCAACGAAATGCAGTTTGCATCCATCCAGAAGTGCTTTAGTGATATAGATATATTACAATATATATTAGCAATAATATAGATATGCAAGTATATTACAGAAATGGGTCTATTGTGGTATGTTATAATGTACACGGTATGAAGTATGTTGTGAATATTCTATAACTATAGGTATGTACAGGCTGTAGTGAGTACAAGCTATGTACAGGCTATGAACAGGATATAAATATGAAAAACTATACAGAATATGAAATAAATAACTTTACAGAAATATGAGTTATACAGTTATACAGAAATGGGAACTATGCAAGTTGTAAACAGTTGTAAGGTTAAAAATTATTGTATGTACAGAATGATTATTTACACAGAGCTATACAGTAGTGCAGTTAGGATAAGTGAGGGTGTGGATAATTTCTACAGAGGCTGTATAAAGTGCTAGTGGTTGTGAGTGATGGTTCAGTCCATGTTATTATTGTGTGTTTGAGGGTACAGTTGTCCATTGTGGGTGTGTGTGTGTTCAGTCCATGAGTTTAACGTGGGTCAGATGTCAGGAGGCAGAGTTCAGGAGTCTGACAGCTGTGGGGAAGAAGCTGTTCCGGTACCTGGTGGTCTTAGTCCGGAGGCTCCTGTAGCGCCTCCCAGAGGGCAGGAGGGTGAAGAGTCCATGTGATGGGTGACTGGGGTCTCTGATGATTTTCCCAGCCCTTTTCAGACACCGCTTCCTGTAGATGTCTTTTATGGCAGGAAGTGGTGCTCCGGCGATGCGCTGGGCAGTTTTCACGACCCTCTGCAACGCCTTCCGGTCCGAGGCAGAGCAGTTCCCGTACCAGACTGTTATACAGTTGGTCAGGATGCTCTCGATGGTGCAGCGATAGAAGTTCACCAGGATGTCTGAGGACAGGTGGTTCTTCCTCAGAGTCCTCAAGAAGAAGAGGCGCTGGTGAGCCTTCTTGACCAGCTTGGAGCAGTTGGTCGTCCAGGTGAGATCCTCGGAGATGTGGACTCCCAGGAACTTGAAGCTGCTCACACGCTCCACAGCCGTCCCCTTAATGTGGATGGGTGGATGTGGGTCAGCATTCCTCCTGTAGTCCACGATGAGCTCCTTGGTCTTCTCGGTGTTAAGCAGCAGGTTGTTTGTGTCGCACCACTCAGCCAGACGATCCACCTCCTCCCTGTAGGCGTCCTCATCGTTGTCACTGATGAGGCCAATCACCGTGGTGTCATCTGCAAACTTAATGATGGTGTTGGAACCATCAGCAGGTCTGCAGTCGTGGGTGAAGAGGGAGTAGAGGAAAGGGCTCATCACACAGCCTTGTGGTACACCGGTGTTCATTGTGATGGTAGATGAGCAGTGGTTATCCAGCCGGACATGTTGGGGGCGGTTGGTCAGGAAGTCCAGTAACCATTTGCAGATGAGGGAACTGATGCCCAGGTCTGTCAGTTTCCTGATGAGTTGTGAGGGGTGGATTGTATTGAACGCTGAACTGAAGTCTATAAACAGCATTCTGGCGTAGGTGTTGTTGTTGTCCAGGTGTGAGAGGACAGAGTGCAGTGCGATGGAGACTGCATCCTCTGTGCTCCTGTTCTGGCGGTATGCAAATTGGTGGGGGTCCAGGGTGGGGGGAAGACAGGATTTGAAGTGTGCTAGGACTTAGTGTGCTAGTTAAGTGTCAAAGACTTGACACTTAACTAAAGACACAATGCTTATGGTGACTAAGTAAAAGACACTGAACCAACTTAATTTCCAGTTTATTTACTTTTAGATAGAAATATTTACTGCATTTGTCAGAATTCAAAGTTTCTGTGAAATCCTGCCTGCTTGTATGGCTACTCTCTCCATCAGAATATATCTGTAAATTAATACATTTCATTATACTGCCAACGAAATGGTATAATAAATATTAGTAATATGTTTATGTATTATGTATTAAAACATAATACAAGTGACAATGTTTAAGGGAGTTTAAAATCCGTCTTTGCCTTTCTCACTCTCATTTTATGAACATACATACATTTGCTGAAATACTCAGGATTACGTACTGATTCATTGTCCTCACATAAAATGACCTTGTCAGGTCTGACATAAATTGACTTCTGATAAAACTGTTTTTTCACAAGGTCTCCATTCAAAGTCTGTTTGGAAGTAAAAAGCAAAAGGATCTAAAGCTTACCTACATCCTTCAACAACTTGCTGGAAGGCAGTCCTTATTGCCTGCATTACTTTGTCTGAGTCCCAGTCACAGCTAAACTCCAGTGCAGATTTTATATGTCCATTTTCAAAAAGCCAAGCTTTTTTGTTACGCCTTGGCACATGTGCAGTTAGATGGTCTGGCAAGAGAATCACTTCTTTGGTGAAAGACTGAGCCACAGAATGTGACCTGCTTAGCTGTGCTGGAAACCTAATGGAGGATAAAGGCAAAGTAAACATTTCTGCATGTAATGAACTCACATTTCTCTGATCAATGAAGTACATTTTATTAAAAAAAATTCACCATGCTGTACACATGTCCAATTTGCATTAATAAACACCCTCTAGGCCCATGGTAGCTGGGACAGGCTCTTGGAATCCTGAATTAGATAAGTGGAAGAGAATGGATGGATGAATGGATGGGTAGAAGATGTAAGATAGTGGGATGGGTGGGAGGAGAAACTTAGCAATCACATAAAAAATTTTTTTTTAAATTCACGGAGTACTTTTTGTTGCTTTAAAAAAAGTTTCATTAAATTATATACTGCCAAAAATTATGCACTGTAACAACTGATGTGCTTTGCTTTTACACATGTTTGCAGATTAAGGTTACGGGACTTGAAATATTATAGATAAAACAAATAAAACAAATTAACTGTTGTGCACAGTTTAGTCTCCAAATCCACACGCTGTCAGTCTATCGCACAGTTTTTTTGTGATATTTTTGTTTACTTAGCTTCGTCGAGCAATTGAAACCTACGGCCAGTTACTAACCTTCCACTAGTAATTTCAGTGCATTTAGTTCTGTTCTTACCGCTTGTGCCTTGGGCCCTTTCGAGTGAAAGGTCTAAGATTGTAGATGGGACCCGTTGTGGGGCACTCCTGTGATGTGGAAGGCACGTTCTCCATAACGTTAGCTGGATAACCAGGGGTTATCTGACTGGAGAGGTTCACTGCATTTGGTCTTCCACGATGAAAAAGTGAATACATTTCTTCATCAGCAGTATGATGCGGTACACTAGTACAAATATTAGGTTGGCCAGAACATGCATTTGCCAGGGTGTTAATTAGCTCCTCATTACTTAGAATCTGAGCCACAAGATTCCGTGCAGACTGGCTCATAGTGCCACTCCTCGCAGCTACAAACAAGGAAAACACTAGATGGCATAAGCGCCTCCATAACATCAAGCTTCATTCCATATATTCAGAAGATCATTCTATATATTCAGAAGAGAAATACCTGGCATTTGAACATGGGTGTGTCGATTTTTTTTTATAGCAACTGTACATGAGTTTTATCCACAGATTAAAATTATTATTATGTGCTTGATGTGCCTCACCTTTGGCCCTAGCTCTTCCCCTCTGACTGCAGTAGGCCAAATATACACTAATGAATCCATTTACATCAGCAGCCTAAAAATTGTCATGATAATAAATACTAGTTAATCTATAGCACCAAATAATCAGTCAGTCACCCGCCTCTACACCTCTGTCCGAGCTATAACATGGCAGAGCTGCCTCTGTCACCTGATAAATAACAGTGAGACATTCCAAATACATGCAGTCACACATGTGCTTCAAATACAGTAATGAACCAACAAGTTATCATCCAATTTCACCTGTGATCTTGTATCATCATTACTCTCTGAGAGAGAGAAAAAGAGAGAGAGCGAGTTTTGAGATGTGAGTGATTTGTGACATTTTGCGTGTTTGGAGTGTGTAGTTAGTGTGTAGTGTTGTGGATAGTTTTGTGTTGTGTGTCAGAACAATGAGGCGACTGCTGTCTCCAGGTAGAAACAGGAGTGATACACCTGTTGACAGGACACACACACACACACACACACACACTGAGGACTGGAATGTTGTAAGTTTTGTATGTAAAACTTTATTTTCAGCCATTATTAAAATTTATCAAAAATGAACATTTACTGTGAAAAATACAGGCTTCTATAATCAGATAATCCTTTCTGATATATTCCTCAGAGACCCTCAGAGGTTTGCCTGATATCAAATTAATACTAAAAATTCTGCTTCTTACAAGTACAGAGGACAGCTGTGGGTGGTGCTCCAGCATGTGCATCTGCGGCACAGTGGGAGGAAGAGTCAGTTCACAGATATGAACTCAGATCAGCGATGAAGCCGTGGGAAATATTTCTGGATGGTATCTGAAAGTTGTGGAGCAGACTGAAAAGTGAAAAATCATCTTCTGCAGCTTCAACACAAACACCCTTTGCAGCTCAGAAGGCATGCTCGGTGGTGTCATAAGCAGTGATGTCATCGTAGACGTCATCTAGTCCTTGACCTCTGTGATGCTGGGTCATCTCCATGGAGACGGCTGGTTTGTTCAGTGTCTTGCTGTAGATGGACAGCAGCAGACCAGTGGAGATGCAGTATGGACATAAGACCACTAGATGGCAGAGGAGTCTGAGCACAGACTCAGAAAGAAGAAGAGGAGGAGCATCTGAAGAAGGAGGAAGCAGAGGAGGTGTGTTCGTCAGTTAAACACAGCACAGAGGTGCACTAATCAGCTCTCTCCCCTCACAGCAGGAAGGCTGGAAGTGCTGATCCTGGATCAGCCCTGGAGGTGAGGCAGGTATGAGTGTGAGCTGTAGTTTAAACACTCTGAGCAGTCAGTGAGACCAGAAAAGCTCTGAGAACATTACACTGCATGAACCCCAACATGCTGCTCAGGACCAAACATGAGGAGGATATGAAAGGTGACCCTGACTGACAACATCTGCCCAGCTGCATCATGTCAGAGCTCCTCTAAGCAGTGCAAAAGAAATGAAGGAGGACTCTGTTTGTGGCTCTTCCTCCAAAGGAGGTCTTTCCTCCCTCCTCCTCCTTCATTTATTAGTGTTTGTTCCTCGTCATCAACTTACCTGCAGGAACAGCCAGCCCAGACAGCAGCAGCACACACACACCTGTAACAGGACAGAGGTCACTAAAGTTCACCTAAGGTTAGAGGTCATGATGAGGACAGACAGGTGTAGGAACGTCAGCTCACCTGCAGCAGTCACCAGAAACAGGCCTGAAACTGAAGAACACACTGATCAGAGATCAAATGGTCACATGACCGAAGAGAAACATTCAGACTGCAGTGATTGGTTACTGTTCCCACACATCAATAAACAACAGCGCCCTCCAGTGTTGGACAGACAGATAATAAATGTGGAGACTTGAAGGAGACTCACAGAAGGAGACTCGTCCGCTCCATCTCAGATAGCCGTCACCTCCACACTTCCACAGGTCTGATCCCCAACCCTCTACATTACACAGAGCACACATCAGCACAGGAGGAGCTCCAACAACAGTCACCTCAATGTGTTTCATATTGTAAGACCCCACAATAACACAAAGAAACAATCAGATGACCCTCTTTCAGCAATCACTTTTGCCACAGTGGGAAGGAAAAACTCACTTTAACAGGAAGAAACTTAACTTATTAATGCAAAATCATATAAATAATCTCACGCGCAATCATGTACATTTCTACTGTTTTGTGAAAACATACGTTCATTTTTATACTTTTAAATGTTAACACAGTTTAATTAACACAGTAGTAACACAGCTCCTGTTTAGACTCCCCCCTGCTTGCTGTTGGTGTTGCTTCCATGTAAAATAGGACGGCTGCTGTTAGCCTTCATTAAGCTGTAAATGTAAATGACTTAAACATGTATCAGAGTGAGTTCGGCTTTCTCTCTGTAAACAGACATTGGTGGTGGTTTATTGATCAGCTGCTTTGATGAATCCTGCAGCTTTGTCCCAGTAAAACTTTTACAGGTGTGTTCTTTCACCACCTGAGCACAGCGCCACGGTAACGTTAACCTCAACGTTAATGTGACGTCATTATCAATGCTGCTGTTGTGTTATCAGCAGTGTTGGTCAAGTTACGTGAAAAAAGTAATCAGTAACTAATTACTGATTACTTCCCCCCAAAAGTAATCCTGTTACTTTACTGATTACTTATTTTGAAAAGTAATTAATTACTTAGTTAATTTTTAAAAACATGATTTACAACCTGAATAGGTGATAAAGCGATAGATCTTTCAGCCCAATTCTACTTTTTCTGCTTAATTCATCATACAAAATGTAATCAAATAGAAAAGTCTCTTTTTTTAAACTTGTTTTATTAGTTTTAATCTTTTAACTTTATGCATCATATAATTATATGCAACATTCTCTGACTGGAAGAAATTTGTTTAACATTTAAACCTATTTTCTGCACATTCCAGCATATAAAATAAAATATTTGTTTGTGCTTAGACTCAGTCTTTCAAACAAATGCAAGTGAAACACAGCAGAAAATAAATAAAGTCAAAGACTAGCGGTCCTGTTGCTCTATTTTCACCTGTATAGCAGGAGTGGGGTAGGTGGAGGTTTACCCTGGTGCAGGTGTGCCGCAGCGGTCAGTGGGTTTTTTTCGCTGTAAAAAGAAGTTTTCTTCCCACGCAGGGAACAGCGGACACTAATGTTTTCGTCACTTTATATGGAATCAAACTCAAAGTAAGGTCAGTACTTCCACACTTTAAACGCTGCATGCTCATACTCTCTCCCGCACTCGATATATTATCCATTGTTGATCTGCACACAGCTGTTGCCATGAACGTCGCACTGGCTTATGTCATTGTCATGAGACATTCTCACAAAAAAATCACGGTTTTAGTAACGCAGCGTGCTTACGGGAAAGTAACAGTAATCCAAATACCTTTTTTGCAATAGTAATCCCTTACTTTACTCATTACTTGAAAAAAGTAACCATCTCTGGTTATCAGTGTTTGTGTTTCAAACTGGGAGCTGTGTGGGCTTACTGCTGTCACACTCTTATTCATATGTTTGCACTGCAAGTCTGTTTTTAGTCACTAATATGGCCTGTGTTTCCATGGTGACAGTGGAGCGCTACAGAGTCACGTGTCAAACGAATTATTGAATTTTTGCAATCCTAATCCAGATGTTGCAAACGTGTTGGAAACATCAACAGCTGGTTTCAGCGATATGTGAGGATTTGCTGGAGGATGGATTAATGCGTGGAGGTCAAAGGTCACAGACATCAGTCAGTGTGAAGGTAGAGCTTGCTCTGTTACTAAGTCACACACACACACACACACACTCTTCACCTCTGTTCCTCATCCTTATGTAGCACACGTAGGCAGCAGCCAGAATGATCAGAGTACACAGCAGCACAACTGAGAGGACTGTGGGCCAGACTGGAGGAGGACGTTCTGTAACACAAACACACGAGACATAAACATCATCAACATGTTTGTATGAATTCACATCAATCTGACCTCTGTCAACTGACCTGTGACCTTCAGCTGTACTTCAGTCCAGCTCAGCTCTTCTTCGCTCCTGAGGGTGGTGCAGGTGTAGGTTCCACTGTCAAAGACTGTAGGGTTCCTCAGAGTGAGGCTGAGGTCTCCAGTCTGCAGAGCGTCGGCTCTCATTGATGTTCGACCAACGTAATGAACGTTTTGATCCTGAAGATTGTCAGCACTAAGCAGGCGCACGTGGACTCGCGGGTTCTTGAACTCATCACAGCGCCACAGAACTGCTGTGGGGCTCCTGGAATCATCAGCTTGTATCCGACAGGGAAGCAGGACAGACTCCACCCCCTCATAAACCTCCACCCCTGAGGCTTGCTGGGAAACTGAAGACAGAAACATGAAACAGATAGATACTGTGACTCACAGTCACCTGACCTTTCACACACACACACACACACACACAGTGATGTTCTCAGGGTGTCACAGAGACTAAGAGTTTGACAAACTACTTCCAGAGTTATTTAATTTTAAACCTTTTTGTCGTATGGACCCGCCCACCTGGCCGCATGAGCCAATCAGAGCTGTTCCCTGCACCACAAAGTCTCATGGACTGGTCTGCAGTACAGCGTGAAGGTGGAACCAGCTCTACTGATTTTATTCTGTGAAGTTTTAGATGAACCTCTCATTTGTGTTTTACTTTTTTCTCAGAGCTGCCCTGAATTTAGGAGGAAGATGAGGACTAGTTTTATTTTGAAGCAAAGACGTGAACATTAGCAAGAAGAAAGCACAACATGTGACAGCAGAGCTCAGTTCACCTGATGGAGCAATAGAAACATTTTTCTCATTAAACTCAATCATAAAGATATTTTTATTTTCCCACTTTTTCTCTGTTCATGTTCAACTCAATGAATACAAGCTGAGTATCTTTATTAGAATTTAAATTCAAAGTAAAATAAAGTTTGTTAATTATTAAATCAATATTAAACAAATTTAATTTAACATTGAACAAAAACAGCTGGTAGAAATGTCCTTCAGGAGCTACTTTTACTTTCTTACTCTGAGTACTTTTGACAGCCAGTACTTTCCATTTCACTTGAGTAAAGAAGTTGGATGGCAACTTTTATTGCAGTATTTTTTTCTAACAGTAGTATCTGTATTCTACTTAAGTACAAACTCTGTGTACTTTCGCCACCTGTTTCTCCACAGCAGGCACAGTAATAACATCCAGCACAATGAAGCAGTCTGAGTCACAGCATCAGTCCTCCTTATGTTTAACATTACAGAGATCAGTGACCCAGGACTCAGGTGAGAACTGACTGACTGAAGGTCGTACTTCCTGCTGTCACAGTGCTAGCTGACAGTAAGCTAGCAGACACTGCTGACCAGGCTGGAGGACGTGTGAGGGTCGTCCATGAAAGTCACCTTTGGTCAAGTTTCCTGGAGCACAGAGTTTCCTCGGAAAGAGATACAGCTGAGTTCAGCTGACCTCACTGTGTAGGACTGATATGAGAGGTGAGCAAATGATTCGAGAGGCTGGTCAGGGACTTCATCTGCTCTACCCGACTAACTGGACCCTCTACAATTCGCATACTGCCACAACAGGTCCACTGATCATGTCATAGCCCTGACACTACATGCTGCCCTCTTGCACCTGGAGAAGAGAGACACGTATATGAGATTTGAGATATATGAGATACGTATATGAGATACAGACGCCAAGTGGTCAGACTGGGCAGCATCACCTCATCCCCCATAATAATGACTACTGGTGCTCCACAGGGGTGTGTACTGAGCCCTCTCCTATACTCACTCTACACTGCACGGCCACTAGCAACTCCAACATCATTGTGAATATGCGGACGACACTACAGTGGACGGTCTTATCACCAAAGGTGATGAGATGGCTTACAGGGAGGAGGTCAGCGCCCTGACCCACTATATATGTATATATATATATGTGTGTGTGTAGGGATGGGTATCGTTTAGGTTTTATCCGATACCAGTACCAAACTGGTACTTTTGAAACGGTGCCGGTGCTTAAACGGTGCTCAAACCGGTGCTTAAAGAATGGAGAACACACAATTTGTCCAAAAACCTCTCATGTTCAGCTGTTTTTTGTAAAAAGTGAACAATGTTAGCCTTTTCTGCAGCTATGGGGCATATATGGTATCACTCTTGGCTGGAAGCAGTGCTTAAACAATGGAAAAAACACAAACTTTGTCCAAAAACCTCTCACGTTTAACTGTTTTCCACTTTGTCTTTGGTCATTTTAGCCTTTTTGGCCAGGGTGAAGGGAGTATCTGCCATCAAACAAGAAGACAACCGCATGTAACTATGACGGTGTTTGCTAGTTCACCTTACATGCATTAATGTAATAATGTGGTTAGCCTACTCAACGTAAATTACACACGAACAACATTAAGCTACTCACGCAGAGAAGAACGGCTGCTGCTGCCATCATCATCTGTCATCATTTCTGCTACACTGGCAGGGCTAGGGGCCAGGACTCTACTCTTCAGGTTTTTGGGGGATGTTGCTAACTCCGGGTCCGATAACAGGCACCACACCCGCTGTAGATGTGTATAGCGTTATTTTTGTGCCACTATTCTGAGCGCATGTAAAAAAAAGTTTGAGCGCACGTAAAAGAAAGTTTGCAGGTGCAAGTGTTGTATTTTGAGGAGAAATTTACTTTGAGCGAAGAAAAGCTGAATTTGAGTGAACAAAATTCATTCCTGCCTGCAAAAAATGTATTTCAGTGTTTGCTATTATCCATACACACACACACAATAGCAGCCCCTCTCGCTCAGTTTTTGCATTTGCACTCGCTCACAATGCTTTGCTCGCGCTCTCAACATTTCTGCCCGTGCGCGCTCAACTCTTTCTGTACACCGTTATATTTGTGCCACAAAACCAGCCAATCACAGACTTGGATGCAAAAAAAAAAAATCTGATTGGCTGTTCTAGTCTCCAATCAGCTCGAAATGACGAAATGCAGTATCCCAGAATCCATTTCGTCCAAAACTCAAACGAGGCAGTGGCGGAAGAAGACAGAGTGGCGTTTGAAATATTACTCTTTCTGGGTCACAAAATAAACTTTAAAGACATTTTCATGTTGCTGTGTAAACTTCAAATATCTGCTCGATTCATCAAGACATCACATATTTGCATAACTGCTCTAACTTTTTCGGAGATGCCTGTTACCCACCAGCTGGCCGCATAGCTGGACTGGCCATTGGGCATACCGGGCATTTGCCTGGTGGGTCGATGGTGATTTTTCATTTTTATGTTTGTTTGTTTTTGTAACGGTATAAACAAAGAAAGGTGGTGGATTACCCAATTGGTCATGATCAACTCTGGGCTGGACCAATTACAATACATCCGTATTGAGGGGGAAAGGAACGCGATTCGTCCTGTACTTCAGCTAGAATGAAAAAAAGACACAAAGCTGGAGTTATTCTGTCTTTACGCTGCACAGCTGCCTCTTCTCCCCTCATTCTCCCCCCTCTCCTGTTGCTACTTCAATCATGAAACTGATCAATGATCAGCTGATCGGCTTTTCTCTCTTGTTTGTTTATCTCCCACTTCGCGCCAGAAAGAGGAAACCAGCGGATGTTGCACTAAACAACAACAGCAGCAGTTTAAGATTGATCAGCTGTTGTTAGAATTTATTTAAAATTAATTTCTAGTATCAGCTGATGTTTGCTGGAGCCACAGCTGTAAAAGCTGCTGCTCATGATATCAGTTTGGAAACATGAAGGTGATATAAATCATGCATATATACCAACAAGACAGTGTATGTCACTGTCACAACAGCGTTTGTTTTAGTTCAAAGGCTTTATGGTTTTTCCTATAATACCTGGTGGTGTAGTCTGTGATTTTTTTTTGTCAGTTCAGCCTTAGATATTATGTTTAACCCGAGTTCCCACCCAGTCAGCTGGTGGGTAACAGGTATCTCTGAAAACGTTAGAGCAGTTATGCAAATATGTGATGTTTTCATAAATCGAGCAGGTATTTGAAGTTCACACAGCACCATTCTCGCATGAAAATATCTTTAAAGTTTATTTTGTGACCCAGAAAGAGTAATATTTCAAACTCCACCACTCTGTGTTCCTCCACCACTGCCTCGTTTGAGTTTTGGACGAAATGCATTCTGGGATACTGCATTTCGTCATTTCGAGCTGATTGGAGACTAGAACAGCCAATCAGATTTTTTTTTTTTTGCATCCAAGTCTGTGATTAGCTGGTTTTGTGGCACAAATATAACGGCGTACAGAAAGAGTTGAGCGCGCACGGGCAGAAATGTTGAGAGCGTGAGCAAAACATTGCGAGCGAGCGCAAATGCAAAAACTGAGCGAGAGGGGCTGCTATTGTGTGTGTGTGTGTGTGTATGGATAATAGCAAACACTGAAATACATTTTTTGCAGGCAGGAATGAATTTTGTTCACTCAAATTCAGCTTTTCTTCGCTCAAAGTAAATTTCTCCTCAAAATACAACACTTGCACCTGCAAACTTTTTTTTTACGTGCGCTCAAACTTTTTTTCACGTGCGCTCAGAATAGTGGCACAAAAATAACGCCATAGATGTGCACGGTGTGAGGTCTCGCAGCAAGCTATCAAATACGGTGCATTTCTCGGCTATTAAAAAAAACACTATACGTCGCCAGGTGTTTCATCAGATTCGAGGTGTTACCTCCTTTGACAGTATCACAGTATCAGCTTAAAGCACTTGTTGCAGGCTGCTGAGTTTGCATCTTTTGCTGTGAAGTACAGCCAGACTTTTGACCGCTTCGCCTTGGGCATTTTTAATCTGTAGCTCTGCTCTAAAAGAAAGTACGTACCTGGGCCCGCCTACTATCCTCGGAAAGGTAAAATGATCTCAGGAAAAAAAAGCACCGAAATGTGCGCTGCTTTTCGTTCTGGTTACTACCATTTATGTCAGATACCGGTACCCATCCCTATATATATATGTATATATGTACATATATATATATATATGTATATATATTCAGTAATGCACATACAATCTTATATTGTACATATATTTATTGTTATAATTCTCAGATTAACCCATCCTTTTGTTTTGTTTTGCTTGTTCTTATGTTGTTGTATTTTGCACACCTCTGTTGCTTGCGAAGCTTACACACAAGAATTTCACTTGCATGTGCCGTACCAGTGTACCTGCACGTGTGATGTGACAATAAAAGTGATTTGATTTGATTTAGTGTATGTACTGATACTGCATGTAGTGCACATATTGATATGTAGTACTGATACTGATTGTTGTACTGATACTGCATGTGGGTACTGATGCTTATATGTAGTACTGATATCTTAGGGTGTGGGTGAATGTTCCCCTGTGGTCAAGCTGAAGTTACATCCCTGAACAACCACGCTCCCCACACTGCTTCTTTTTTCTCTCTCTGGCTCCTACCCCTGCTGGGGTGTGAGGTTAAATCTAAAAAAGGCTCAGTGGGCACTTCCTGTAATACAGACTCCTCCCTGCAGTCTAAGGTTAAACACGTCAGATCACCACAGAGACATGAACACAGCCCAGTGTACAGCAGACATAACATTGTGCAGCTAGGGTTCAGCGGGTGGAGCAGGTCCGTCTTGCATGGAGGCCATGGGAATGAGCTTCATCACATGAATAAGCTTCATCACATAAAAGAGCTTAATCAGTGGACATGAGCAGTTAATAAATAATGTCAATGTGGAGGTTTTACTGAAGTGTTACGCACTCACTGTGAACACCCAGCTTCACATTTGGTCACATGACAACAGGTTAGTTCAGTGTGGCCAAATAAAAACATACTTGACTGTAGAAATTCAGTTTGCACAAAGCACATTTACCTTAATTAATAAATAAACTTTTGTTTTAATGTAGTTCAGCTGCATTGAACTATTACTTAATGTTTCCTGATGATGAAGAATCATTTGTGTGTGCCTGCGTGCGTGCGTGCGTGCGTCTGTGTGTGTGTGTTTAAAGGATCAGAGCAGCTTTCTTACCGAATAAGAGGAGCAGGATCATCATCTTCATCCTCAGTAACAATCCCGTTACAGCTGATCCTCTCAGGACGGCTGTCAGAGCAGAGCTGTTACTCTGCAGCTGATGGCACAGAAAAAAAGTTCTCTTTCACAGGAAGTCTCCTCCTCTGAGAACCTTCACAATAAAAGCTGTTTACAGTGTTGAACACAGAGCCAACTGGAGGATCAGAGGTTAGAAGGAAAGATAGAAAGAATAATGTGCAGGTCAGAAGCTGTAGCACTGTGTGAAAGTCAAATGTGCACCAACAGCTTCATCACAGCTTTGAAATCATGTGGACTGCAGACACGATCCTTCCATGATAAATTTCAATAACTCTGAAGACAGAAGGGCCAGAGAGCATGAAACTGTAGCAATGCATGTAAAGCAGACACTCGCGCGTGCATGATGGTTTCTTTTTGTGCACGGATGCTGAGATTAATTTTCTGTATGCTGGACATCACAGATTTAGTCACCCAGGAGTTTTAACTCGCCTCGAAGGAACAATCATGTCTCTACAAAACACAGTACAGGAACATGTGACATCAGCAAGCATGTCCGAATCATCCCTGCAAGTGCATCTAAGGATGTCCCAGTCTGCACAGTCGAAAAACTCATCCAAGCAGAGCACAAAAGAGTTCTTTTTAACCCATACATGATTAACATCACCTAGAATGATGATTTACATCTACATCCCAAACAGTACTGGAAGCAGAAGCAGCCTGTGCAGGGGCACCCCTGCACAGGCGGGTCTTAAGTGTCTTTTTAAAGATATCAACAGTGTCCACAGATCTTAGTGCCAGTGGAGGTGAGAGCTGCAGCTTTGGAGCCACAACCTTGAAAGCACAGCCACTGACTTAGACAGGCAGCCAAAATCATCAGTGATCCCTTTCACATTATTCACCTGCATTTCAATGGCTCCCCTCTGGGCGACGCCTCCACTACATTTCCTGCAAGACTGAGAGGAGGAGAGCCACCTTTGTCCCCAAAGCCAACCTGCTTTTTAACTCCAGCCAATAAGAACATTTCCCACACCAGAAACATAAACTATTCTATACTATTTTTTTTAATGCCGACACTTTATTCACTTTTAGTCACTTACAGTTATTTATTCACCTATTCAGTCACTTTAATCTTAAAACTGTGTAATTTTAAAACTGTTTATATACTGTATATTCTGTTTATTTATTATTTCACTCTTATTGCCAGTTTATGCCCTGTCCGTATCTGTAACATCATGTTGCTCTGTTGGATCTTAATCTTAGTTTTTCTGATTCTGATTCTGTCATCTTTGGTCTTTAAGCTGGACTAATGTACAGACAACAAGCTTTGATCACAGAGATCTCTGTATGACTGAAGTAGTTTACTGATATAGGGAAGTATCTGAGGGCTCTGAAATTGATCACCAAAATCTTAACGCCAGTGTAAGGCAGACAAAATGGTTCTCACATGGGACCTTTAGAGAGCCTGGTGAGAACCCTCGCAGCAGCAGCATTCTGAACCATCTGTAGGCGATGCAGGGATAATCTGCTCACACAGGGGAATAATGAATTATAATAATTAAAGCGGGATAAATGAAAGCATGTGTAATCATTTCCATTTTACTTTGAGAGACAACATGACAGATCGTGGCAGCAAACACAGGCACAATCTTGCCTGGCCAAGTGAGCTCCAGTTAGCACAATAAAAAATAGGGTCTTAGAGCAGGCCTGCTCTGATTGAGAGAAAGCCTCAGCAGAAGACACAGAGGGAAACTCAGAAATTACAGACACTGAATTTACTTTCACTCAGGTAGTGAAAACAGGTCCTCTGTCTACACAGAGTTAGCAAAAGGTTCCTTTTTACAGTTCTTAGGGATATAAGTAATATAACTAACAGGAATTGACTCATTATGATCTGTGACAGGGACTGAAAACAAGGTCTTCATGGAGGCAAGCATAGAATTACTAGAACCAGAGTGAGCACAGGAGATAAACCCCTTTCTGATTGAGCTAATTGAGTTATATTGCTGATTGTTTCAGACTGAGCTGCTTCAGAGACTCTTCCTGACTGAGAAGCATGAAAGTGAGTCTTTGACAGAGCACAAAAAGCAATCTTAGGAAATTCCGGCTATGAACCAGTCTTAGGAAGTTCTGGCTCATCGCCAAAAATAGATGCAGGTTCATATACGAAATCCACACGCACAGTTTTATTTTCAGCCAGTTCAGGAGAACAAAAGGATATGTTATTTAGATTTATTGGCTCAGCCAGTAAATGGACGTGGCACTGAGTTACGGGTTCAACACATTCAGACAGAGAAAAAGTCCAGAGGAAAAAAAACTAAATTACTGCCATTAAGGTGTCAGATAGTCCAGAGTCACAATGTTCAAGGGGAGCTGCAGAGTCAAGCTGTGGCTGTGCAGAGACCACAGCTTCAGCAGGCTGAGCCTGTGACAGGAGGCTGAAAGAGGAGCGAGGAGGCTGGCTACAGGCACCCCTCAGCTGAGCTGGGTTGGATACCGGTGGGAGAGTAAAAGGAGGAGCAGGATGTCTGCAGAGAGCCCAGAGAGCCAAGCAACTTCGGGACGCAAGACTGTCAAAATACAACAGGAAACACTGAGATGCACACCTAAGATACAACGGGGGTGAGGGATCGACAGAGAGGGATATCATATCCAGCATACTGACAAACAGATGCCAACAGAATCAATAAACTGATCCGCAAGGCAAGTAATGTTGTGGGGTTGGAGCTGGTCTCTTTAGGGTGGTGTCTGAGAGGCGGATCATTCCTGCCTGTGGATATCTCTGTACAGCTCTTTCTGAGACTCTCCATTCAGTTTGGGACTTATATTATTTTTCAATCACTTTCCATAAAATAGGAGACTGACAAAAAAAATTATGGTCAGATTATGTGAATTTTGTAAGTTTGAGGTTTGTTCATTTTCAGAGTTTTGAATGCAGAGCTAAAACTTTGGCTCCGTCCTAAAACTCTTCACTAAGTCCTCACATGAATTCCTGGTCCTCAGTAATGCTTCATTAGATTTCACTGAAAACAAAGCATAACTGAACTGTCTTCATTTCTGGCTTCAACTGTCTGACTGACCTGTTCTCACAGCATTTTAAAATAGAACCGAAAGTCCGGTTAAAATCAGCTCAGATCTGTGCAGTCATGAGCAGAGCTGCTGCTATTTTCAGAGGTTTGTCACAGTTGCACAATAACTGCTTCTGTAGATGAAAGAAGTTCTCTCTTGATAAAGTTTGACTGGGGATGTATTGGCTGACTCACATTTAAGATCAAGATTTAATCTTGCATATTCCAAACGGGAGCTGATATCCTTCTACATCCAGCCAAACTTGTTAGCCTCTCACAGTTACTTGACATCTGCACCTCTGCAGCTCTTCCTCATGCTGTTTCTGACTGCAGATTAAAGAGTACTGAGTATATCAAGCTCAAGTGTTATTTTCATATACAGGTAAGGTGGCACATTACTACCGGCAATGAAATTCTTAAGCTCAGAGCCCCCTTGGTGTTTCACAAAGAAAAATTACACACAAGTAGCAAATAGATAAGAGATTGAACTGTACAAATAAATAAAAGTTAATATTAATTTTAAAAAATTACAATAAATAAATGCAGATCATTAAAACTACTGTATATGCATATACAATGTGATTGTGCAAAATAAACTGTCCTATATTTCAGTAGTTTACTATCCTGATGGCTTGTGAGTAGAAACTGTCCCTGAATCTGCTGGTTTGGGTGTAGATCTTGCTGTACCATGGGAAGGGTGTATGGGTGGGGTGGCTGGGGATAGTGAGGGTCCTCTGAGCCTTCCTCTTACAGCGCTGTGAGTAGAGGTCCTGGATGGCTGGCAGTTCAGACCTGCTGATACTCTGTGCTGATCTGACCACCCTCCATAGAACGGCTGCCATATCATGATACAGGCAGACAGAATACTGTCGATGCTGCATTGATAGAAATTGGTGAGTATTTTGCGGTGAATGGCAAACCTGATGGAAGTGCTTTGGCAACAGTGAAACCCACTCATGTTTTCATTCATGTTGTAGTTGAACTTGGAAGCTTTGCTTTTACTGGTCTCTGGAATATGTGTCACTCTGTATATTATCCTCCACTTTGCTCAATGCAGTGATAAACTGTTACTGCCCGGTACAATCGATAGAAAAGAATGAGTTTCAGAGTGCAGCACGCACAACATCATCAGTGAACTTATTTCTGTTTAAAATTAGCTCATTAGTCAAGAGATAACACAGATCCACCACTCTGTGTGCACACTACCCAAGGAGACACTCCTGACCCTGAGTGCTGCAGGAATGTGGAATATCACTCCTCTGGTGGTGAAGGAACTGGAGGTAAAGAAGGGAATGAACCAGTACATCACTGAAGCTATTCAGGAGCTTTCACCAGAGTCACAGAGTCACATTTGAAAATCTTAGAAATGTGGTATCTAACCAGATACTTTGGATGGCAGGTTCTTGGCCTCCAGTAACACTGTGAGGAACCTTGAGAGTTTTTCAATGTGCATATTAAATAAATATGTAGGACTGATTTCTTCCTTTGGTGCACTAGTCTGCTGATTATCTCTCGATAATGTCACCCTTTCAAATCCAAATCAATCCCAATAGTCAATCCTATATTTATTAGCATAGAAAAGGGAAATTACAGAGTAATATTACAATCAAGAAACATGGAACCGCTGTTTGATTATGTGCCTGCATAGGTTCCTTACCACGGTCCAGACATTTGCACGTTACCAATTCAAAATTGTCCATAGTCAACCTGTCTATGGGGCTAGAATGATTCCGTGTTAAAATGAAAGTGAAAATCTATCTATCTATCTATCTATCTATCTATCTATCTATCTATCTATAGTGAAAAAAGATTAATTAAAATTGTACTCTTTTTTTCGCTTACAATTGTTTTTTTCAGTTGCACTTCTTTTTTTTCAGTTTCAATTTGCTGGCACTGTTTTAGCGTCTGGGTGGCAGGCTTGAGGGGCGGGGCTTCAGACCCGCATGTATTTGCACACATTATAGAGGCAGATACTAGTGCTGACCAAGC